>NC_134582.1:76772733-76912733 GCF_037038515.1 Microtus pennsylvanicus
AGTCAAAATCCCTGTATTGTATGCAGATTTGTCCATTTGTTTGGCATAAACGCTGGCTAGTTTTCTGTCAGCTTGACATAGATTAGTCTTGACACAGAGGAGAGGGAACAACAATTTTAAAAAATGCCTCCGTAAGATCTGGATCTAGGACATTTTTCTTAATTAGTGACTGATATGGGAGGGCTCAGCCCATTGTGGGCGGTTCCATCCCTAGGTTGGTGATCCTGGGTTCTATAAGAAAGCAGGCTGAGTAAGCTGAGGGGAACAAGCCAGTAAGCCGTACCCCTCCAGGGCCTCTGCATCAGCTCCTGCCTCCAGCTTCCTTTACTCATTTGCATTCCTAATCCAATTCCTTCAATGATGGGCCATGATGTGAAAGTGTAAGCCAAATAAACCCTTGCTTTCCCAACTTGCTTTTGGTCATGGTGTTCATCACAACAATAGAAACCCCTAACTAAGACAGCATACATGGGCACTAGCCAAAACAAGAACAAAAAAAAAAAAAAAAAAAAAAAAAAAAAAAAAAAAAAAAAAAAAAAACCTCTTAAGAGAAGATGGGAAAGGAGATTGTCTTCAGCAAGACTTTTTGGTTAGAAAGTTAATTATGGCATGGCAGCCAGTGAAGCAGGTAGGCTGGCTTCAGATCTTCACACTCCTCCAAGTTCAACCCCCCAGTTTCCCTCCATCTCCTGTATGCTGTTACTGAAGCTTGCCTCTGAGGTTCCTGTTTGGGTTCCTAGATTTTCTATTTGAAGATTTCCCTCAATTTGGGTTTTCTTTGTTGATTCTATTTCCACTTTCAGATATTGGATGGCTTTGTTCATTTCATTCCACTGTGTGTGTTTTCATAGATTTCTTTAAGGGATTCATTCATTACGTCTTTGAGGACCTCTGTCATATCCAGAAAGTCTACTTTAAGGTTTTTACAGTTCTCCGGGCCTGCTGTGGTGGGGATGCTTGGCTCCAGTGGGAACATATTGTCTTGGCTGCTATTCATTGTGCTTTTACACTGGCATCTAGGCACCTGGATTTGTGAAGATTCTAGTTCTAAGTGCTGATATCTAGTCTCATTTTTGTTGGGTGGGAATGGTATTCCCTGATCTCTGTTGCCTTCTCTGGTTCTTAGGAGGGTGTGTGGGCTGTGTGTTGCCTGATAGGGAAGTCTTATGGGATCCTGCTAGGAATAGCCACTAGGGGGTTCTGGGTAAATGTGTTTCTGGGTATTGGGAGTGGACACTTAAGAATGGAGGTGGAGCAGGGTTCTGAGGGTCCTAAAGAAGGAGGAAAGCAGGGTATTTAACCCCAGGGAATGGGGACAGAGAGTGAGGGGAGGATACCAGAGGTAGTCTGCTACAGAGCTGGAAGTAAGCCTAGGGGTTGGACTTGGGTAAGAGGTATATCTCCTACCTGCTTCTCTAGCCTACTTGCTTCTCTACAGGCTTGGATGGTGGACTCCCAGGGAGTGTTGGCTGGACTGGAGCTGGGGACTGAGATAACAGGATGAGTGGAAAGGAAGGTTTCAGGGGGTCTGTGAGATCCTTGGAGATGGGAGCAGAGAGGAGGGGGAGGCCACAGCAAGCACCCTGATACCAAGATGGGGGTGAGGTCGCAGGATTGGATTTAGAAGAGGAGGAACACTGAAGACCCACAGTTGGGCTACCTACTTCCCTAGCCCATGCCGTCTGTGCATTCCCCCAGAATACCTGCTGGGGCTGGGGACTGGGATAAAGCAATGAGAGGAAAAAAGGAAGGTTGGAAGAGAAGATATGTGTGATCCACTGAAGTTGGGAGCAGGGAGAGAGGAGAGTCCTCAGCAGGTGGTCTGCTGAGGAGCTGATGATGAGACTAGGCGATTGGATGAGAGAATCTCATGCAATGAAGCCCAATAGAAGAAATAGATACCTCAGTCAAAGAGAACTTTAAATGAAAAAAAAATCCTGATACAAAATATCCAGAAACCTGGGACATTATGAAAAACAAACAAACAAACAAACAAACAAAAACAAAAACCTAATCAGAATAGAGGAGGAAGAAGAAGAAATCCAGGTCAAAAGCACAGAAAATAGTTTCAACAAAATCTAGATTAAGGTTCTAGGCTAAAGTTCTAGAAGCACATAGAACATCAAATAGACTGTAGCAGAAAAGAAATCCCCCCCTCAGTTGCTGCACATCAAATCAAAACACTAAATGTACAGGACAAAGAAAAGAATACATCAACTTAAATGGAGAGAAACACAAAGCAATTTCACTAAAATCAGGAACAATATTGTCCATTCTTTCCATGCCTATTCAACATAGTCCCTGAAGTCTTAACTAGAGCAATAAGACAATTGAAGGAGATCAAGGGGCTGTGAATTGGAAAGGAAGAAGTCAAAGAATCTTTATTTGCAGGTGATCTGACAGTATACATAAGGGACCCTAAAAATTCCACCAGGGAACTCCTGCTACTGATCAACACTTTCATCAAAGAAGCTGGATACAAAATTAACTCACAAAAATCAGCATCCCTGCTCTATACAGATGACAGACAGACTGAGAAAGAAATCAGGGAAACACTTCTCACAAACGTGCCAAACAATATAAAACATCCACTAGCCAAGCAAGTGGAAAACTTGTGTGACAAAAACTCCAAGGACTTGAAGGAAGAAATTGAAGAAGATGTTAGGAGATGAAAAGATTTCCTTGGATCCTTAGGATTAACAATAAAAATGGTCACCTTATCAAAAGCAATCTGCAGATTCAGTGGAATCCCTGTCAAAATTCCAGCACAATTCTTCACAGATCTTAAAATAAAAATTTCAGCTTCATATGGAAACATGAAAAATACAGATAGAGAAATCTTGAAATATTAAAGAACTCCTGAAGGTCCCACAGTCCTGATTTCAGGTTGTACTGTATAGAGCTATAGCAGTAAAAACACATTGATCAATAGAGTAGAATTAAAGACTCAGATACAAATCTGCACACCTACGGACATCTGATTTCTTTTTATAAAGAAGCAAAAAACATGCCCTAAAAAAAGACAGAATCTTCAACAAACGGTGCTGGTTAAACTGGAAAGCTGAATTAAGAAGAATCCAAATAGATCCATAGTTATCACCTTACACAAACTCAGTCCAAATGGACCAAACATAAAACCAGATACACCGAACCTGGTAGAAGAGGGAACATAGGGAATAGCCTAAACTCATTGGCACAGGAAAAGACTTTCAAACAGAACACCATTAACACAGGCACTCAGATCAACAATTAATAAACGGGACCTCATGGAACTGAGAAGCTTCTATGCTGCAAAGGACACCATCATTCAGACAAAACAGCAGCCTACAGGATGAGAAAAGATTTTTACCAACTACATATCTGATGTTTAATAAAAAAGACAGCAAGAAAACATATAACCTAATTAAAACATGGGGTACAGATCTAGACAGAAAATTCTCAAAAAAAGGAAACCTAAATGGCTGAAAAATCTCTGAAATGCCCAATATTTTTAGTCATCGGAGAAATGCAAATCAAAATTACTTCAAGATTTCTTCTTACGCCTATCAAAATGGCTAAGATCACTAACACAAGTGACAGCTCACGCTGGCGAGGATGTGGGGCAAGGGCAACACTCCTCCATTGCTGGTGGGAGTGCAAACTTGTACAGTCACTATGGAAACCAGTAGGATACTTGCTCAGGAAGATGAGAATTGATCTACCCCTAGGTCCAGCTATACCACTCTGGAGCATATACCCAGAGGACGCTCCATCCTACCACAGAGACACTTGTTCAACCATGTTCCTGCTGCTCTGTTCATAATAGCCAGAAACTGGAAACAACTTAGCTGTCCCTCAACAGAAAAATGGATAAAGCAAACGTGGTACATTTACACGATATACTACCTACATGTTTAAAAAGATGAAACCATCAAGTAAACGGATGAAATTAGAAAAAAAAAATCATCCCGGGTGATGAAGCCCAGATCTAAAAAGGTAGGTACTCTTTTAAATGTGGATATCAGCTGTTAAGCTAATGGTGAACAAGCTACAATCCATAGAACTTCATAGGTTAGGTACAAAGTAAGGGATGGGGGCTGGGAGGGTCAGATAGATCTCCCTGGGAAAAGGAAATAAAATAGATTGATCAAGTGGATCAAGTGGGGAGGGGTAGGGAAGACAGGGCCAAGGGTGAGAATTGGGGAATGAAAGCTAAAACTCAAGACCTTTTGAGAGGTAACATGGAAACCTTATACGGCAGAAACTTCCTAAGATATATATGTAAATGAAGGCACCTAATAAAGTCACAACATAAGGGGGGAGACAGAGCCTCAGTGGGTCATCTCTTGTCGCTGAATGAAACTTCCAGGACTGGAACCAGGTTCTATCTATTGAGTTATTGGCTAAAGGGACCCCTCATAACCCAGGATGTTGCCAAACTTCAGTTTGCTCTCCACAAACTGACGGCAAGCATGAGGAGTTTTGTCACATCCTTTCAAAATGTAAATGCTGAGTCCTAATTCTTAGAGCCTGAACACATGGTCTTTTAGAGGGGCAGGTAGAAAGCTTCCGGGAACATTCTATTTAAAGGAGGCGGCTAGAATGGGCTCTCAGCCAGGATGGCTAGAGATCTCGCGAGACAGAGAAGAGGGCAGAGAGAGACTCTCTTAGGAGACACACGGGAAGGGAGCTACCCCGAGGAGACCGACTCAGAACAGATCCTACACCTGGACTTCAGCATTCTGGCTCCACGGCTATGAACAAGAGTTTCCTGTAAGCCACCTAGTCCGTGGCAGTCTGCTGTGACAGCTCTAATAACTAATCCAAAGAGCCGGTGTGCGCTGAGCCCGTGTTACCAACCGCTGCCTATTCTGATGGGAAGGAGACAGCTACCAAAGGGCCGCGACTTCAGTACATCCCCAGTGAAGAGCATCTCTTAGCCCCTGTGGCTTGCAGATTTTTGACTCAGAACATTGGGCGTCATGGTTTCAATGAGAGCAATGTCCCGCCCACAGAGGCTCAGGTGTCTGAACACTTAGTCCCTGGTTGGGGGTGGTGTTTGGCGGTCATGGAGCCTTTAGGAGGTGGAGCCTGGGGTGTGGGGGAGGAAGCAGGCATTGGGGTTAATATCCTCACCTACCTTCCAGTTCTCTTTGCTTCATGTTCTGGTTAAAGATGAGATCTCTCAGTGTCTGCTCTAGCTCCCCGCTGCCAGGCCTCCCTGCCATTATGGAACCACAAGCCCAAACAAACCCTATCTTCTGTAAGCCTCTCTTAGGCATGGTGTTTTGTTCCAGCAGCGAAGAGTAGCTAATACGCCATGGAAAAGGGTCAGTGAACCACACACCTTCATGCTGCGCAATTAATCACTCTCAAAGCCAGGCAGCGGTCCCCAGACTTGTCTCTGCCCTTTCTGACAGATAATATAGCCAGCCATGGCTGGAGTAGCTGCCCCATTTGGATGTTACACACATCACCTTCCTCTGGGCCCCTGTCATCTGACCCAAGCTAAGGACTAAAGTAATTATCTGCTCAGGTCCCTTCAGAATGAGCGGACTTCTGGCTTGAGACTGCACCCTACCACAGGGTCTGGTCCCCTGGGAATAGAGAGAAGCAGTGTCAAATGCCAATAACCACACTTGTTTTTATGAACGGAATTGAAGTTGAATTAGGAAAACGGTTGTTTAGACACGTTTCCTGAGAAATGAAAACCATTCCTCTGAGAGGATGGAGCTGTAAAAGCAAGAGGGAAGAGATATGATTAAGGACACGAGCAGAAAGATGGGCCCCAGCAAGGATATTTGTCATTTGCACAGGCCTCTTGTGTGCTAGGCTACATGCTAGGGACTTTACATCTGTCCCAAGAGTCGCCTAAAGTCCAGATCCTGGGCAGTATACATTATTATCATCAGTCTGCAAAGGTGGCTGCTGAGACGCAGACAGATTAAATAATATGATCAAGGTCAGGGGGCAGATTAAGTAAAACTGAAGCGGAAACCCCACCCAGACTTTGTTTGGAATAGAAATATTCTTTCTTGTCCCTGTTCAGAAGGCTGGACAGATGGTGGAGGCTGCTTACCTCTACCCTGCTACTTCAGATCCATCTTCCCCCTCCCCATGTCCCTGTCCTGTGCCCAGGAGTTTACTCTGCCCTGCCTCTTATGCCCCAGCCTCGGTTGAGTCAAGGCCAGCAGAATCCCCCTGCAACAGAACAGACCACAGGATGAGAGTTCAGGTCTTTGTCTCCTCCACAGTTCCTACCAAATGGCTTCTCCACAGAGCTCTCAGTGTGGGTTCCAGGAATAACACTTCTGCTCCCACGGGGAGGAGCACACTTCCTTTTCTTTCCCTGGCCACACTTTTAAAATTCCCCTCTAGTTAGCTAGCTTGTGTGTGCCACTTCTTTCTCCTGGTGGACCCATTACTGTTGCTGAGGAAGGAGACGAAGCAGGGAGGCGGGTCTGTGATCATCCCCCAAGAAGGAGGAGATGTGTCAGAGTTGGTCAGTCCCAACCACTCAACCCATGCCAACCTGAGGAACCAGTGGGCTGAGCCTAGGGAAAGCACAGCTTCTGGGGAATAATGAGGGGAGCCTGGGAGGGAAAGAACCAGAGTGGGCCGCCAGATCCCACGCCTGAATCTACAAATGACCTCCAAGCTTGAGCCCCAAAGACAGAGCTTGTGAGTGACTCCAACCAACTGCTTTGTCTTCTGAGAAGGAAATATTACATACTCCCCAGATAAAACATATTCCAGTCTGTCCATGCATTATTCGCAAGTCCCAAGACCTGACTGGAAACCACTGGACATGCATGACTAGCAACGTCTGATCTGAGGACCAGGGCCACCTGCTTTAGGAGGACTCGTGAAGGTCAGAGTTTTAAAGCAAAATTCCTGGTCCATTCTGTCACACTATTTTTATAACACGATGAGGCTATTCTAATTTTTCATTTTGTGAAAGTTTTCTACAAACTCTGTGACAAGTGAGATTAAGATGGAGTGAATATGAAAATAACCTAAGAAGCCAACTGCCCTGCATCAGGCTAGGCATTGATGAGACTAGCCAAAATGTGGAACAATTCCATTTTGTCATTTGTTTTGCTTATCTGAAAAATCAGGCCCAACCTCTACCACCTGATGTCTACAAGGAAGCAGACATATGGTATTACAGCTCACCCTAAAGACTACAGCCTGCTCACCAGAACCTCTCACAGGCCTCCTGACTACACACCCAGATTCCCAGGATTTTCTGGGGGCTGTGTTGACCGGAGCTTACTTGAAGTAGAATGACTAGACCTGCGTGAAGCAGAATGTTGGCGAGCTTTGGGACACTATGAAAGTAACTAACCTTCAAATTGTAGACATAGAAGGAAGAAGAAGAGGGAAGAAGAGGAGGGAAGAAGAAGAAGATGAAGATGGAGAAGAAGAAGAAGAAGAAGAAGAAGAAGAAGAAGAAGAAGAAGAAGAAGAAGAAGAAGAAGAAGAAGAAGAAGAAGAAGAAGAAGAAGAAAAGGAAGAGAAGCAGCAACAGCATAGTGGAGGCATAGAGAGGAGAATATTTTCAATAAACTCATAGAAAAAATTTCCACACCATCTAGATACAAGAGTCATATAGACCACCAAACAAACAGGACCAGAATAGAAACTCTCCATGACATTTAATAGTTAAGATGTTAAAAACACAGAATACAGAAGTGGTATTACAAGATCCAAGAAAGGTAAAGTCACTTAAAAAGGCAGGCCCATCAGAATGACCCAGAAACTTTTAAAGCCAGAAGAACCTGGAAGATAAACTCTATGTCCCAAAGACCACAACTATCATCAACCCAGAATATATATAATACCCACCAAAACTATTCACTAGAATTAAAAGAGAAAAAAGCTTTCCATGTTTAAAAATAGATTCCAGGAAGTTATGAAAACCAAGCCAGCTCTATGGAGGATGCTTCAGTTTGGAGAGGAAGAAAAATACACCCAGGAGGGCACAGAACAAATAACAGTGCCAGGACATTAGTCAAAAAAGGTGTGAGAAGACACCAAGAAAATGGCAGGAATTAGCACAGCAGTAACTCAGTTCCTCCAGGAAAAACATTAGCATATTAGATTAGAAGCAGAATCCACCTTTTTGTAGCTTCTGAGAATCATACTTCACTTACAAAAGCAGAGCCTAACTCACAGCAAACGGGCCTCGTTTGTAGACTCAAAACCTGCAGTCTCCTACATGGGCTGAGTGGCGGATCTGATGGCCAGATTTCTTTGATCTTGCCTGTGTCTGGATGAGTTTGAAGTCTCCCGCTGGAATGTAAACTCTCCTGTGAAACAGACTGTTGGTGGGCAAGGCATTGAGCGAGGTCCAGGTCAGTGATCTGAGCTAGTTGTCCTGTGCGCATTTAGCAATCAACCAAGCTGCTCGTTAAACTCGGCCACACAAACATTAAGTGGCAGGCGGTCCTCAGTGACCAAGGCCTCAGCTCATGATTTCTTTGAACTTTATGATAGTACAAAGACAGTGTACACTAAATAGAATTTGTGCTTGGGATTTTGAGCTTTAATCTTTTCCTGAGCTGACAATGTATGGTAGGACAACTCCTCCCTTTGTTAGGTTTCAGGAGTGAACCACAGCTCACGGTCAACTGTAGGACCAGTGAGACAAAAGTGTACTCTGTCATGTGACTAAACACGGGTTCTCTGCAGAGTAGATGTATTCATGCATTTTTAATTTATCATATATTTTCCCTGATGGAGAAGCATCAATGTATACATTTACAATTAAGTAAATTATATAAACATAACTATGTATTATGAATTACACATTAAATAAACAATATTTTAAAAGTTAAAACATACTCAGAACTTAGCACTATTGTATACGTTGATAAGGTTATTAACAGCTATTATCTTTATGTAATAAAATGATGTATAAGTGATATGCCACACAGTTAAAAATAGATGTTGATAACCTATGAGTAGAAATAAGAGAAAAATGTAAACAGTGAAATAATTACAGAATTATGAAAGAACTCCGTGTTGAGTGTAGGGAGAGAGAAGGACTGCCTGTTCTTGACACCACAGGTGTGGCATGGATAAAACACAGTGACAGCCACACACTGAAACAGAAGCAAAGCCTTAAAAGATGGAGTAAATCTAGGCCCTAGAAGGTGACCTGTTAGGTGGTAGGAAACCATGGTGAGAGGCACATAAGCAATGTGTTGGCAGAATTGTTGGGATTTGCCAGGTAGGCAACTGGGTGTCGATGGGAGAAACACACTCTGCATAGGTCAAGGGGTGATGCAGGAAGATGCCCTTGAGTCTCAGTCACAGGACCATGAGGAGATGCCACACTGTCCTGGTCCCTGAGGACTATGTGTTGTCCTATCACCGCTGGGTGTGCTGGCGTCAGAGAAAGGCCAGCTGGCGCACATGAGGCTCGCAGCCCTCACCAAGACCGTTGCTCACAGGCTGCTGTAATCCCTTCGGCTAATTGGACACTGTTTCTATATTCAGACGCTCTCCAAAGTCTGTGGGCCGATTCAGAGGTATTACGATTAATCTCATATTGAAAAGGACATCTGCGAAACTGATTCCTCTAAATATCTTCCAGCGACATCTCCCTCCTTGTTTGGGGTGATGAAGACAGACCCGCAGGGTGAAAAGCATTGAGGAGGTACCAAGTGACCTTCAACTTCTGCCATTCTGAGTTGGAACTCACCATCCGCCTAGAGTAATTAGTTTGGATCAATTAAACTCTTGGCAATGTTCCTAGAAGCTTCCCCAGCCTGTGCTGAAAAACCGCCCCACTTCCCTTACAGCAAGAAAGGAAGCTTCTCTGGCATTGAAGCCAGTACACTGCTCAAGTCCCTCCAGACCACTGTGTAGCCACAGCTTCCAGTCTTTTCTCTGGGTCCAGAGACTTCAGCGAGCATCCCGGAACAATGAGGAGGAAACACTGCAGCCAAAGGAGGGTGCTCCGTCCCAGCTGTCACATCCCTGACCAGTTCCACGATGACAGGTCCTCAGCCCACCACACATGTCCCGTCATAGCAAACCAGTCTGCATTTCTGTGTCCCTTGGAGGGTGTCAGCATCTTGAGGGAAGATACTGGGTCTGATTTTTATCAGGGTTTCAAGGGTCGGATGAGTAGGTAGATGACCTATCTCGTCTTGTAGAAACCTGCAGTGAGGGCTGGAGAGCTGGCTGAGCACTTGCTGCTCCTGTGGAGGACTTGGGTTTAGTTCTCCACACCCACAGGCAGCTCCCAACCATCTGTAACTCCAGTTCCAGAGGATCTGACAGCCTCTCCTGACCTCTGCAGGCACCACACATGCACACGGTGCACAGACATGTGAGCCAGAAAAGCACTCATACACATTAAATACATCTTTAAAAAAAGAAACATTTAATTGTTTTACATAACTTAGAACATGCTTGTTAAACACTTGATTACATGACAAAAATGTTTCTAAGTTGTGTGTCTGGCTTGTTCCACTTAACCCTCCCAATATTTCCATGAGAGAGAGAATTATCAGTTCACCAATTTAATGAAAATGAGAGAACCCATACTTAGGAGAGAATTACTGTCAAGATGATGCAACTAATGAGAAGAGTCAAGAGTCAGCTCTTTCCTACCTACGACAGAGGTCTTAGTTTGTAGATGGTGGAATGAGGAGGTACTGGGTGAGGGCCGGGGGAAGGGGGCAGGCTGGGCAATGAGGAATTGTCTCATGGCAGAGTGGGATTGTAACCAAGGCATGATGGTTGGCTTTTAACTCTGTGAAGGCTATAGAGACGATCAAAAGATGTTTCCAAAGCAAGGCAATGGCGGCCAATGTTGGCTGTAATCATCCTGCCTGTCCCTAAGAAGATAAGTATGCAGTTGAGTAGAAGAGTTTAGGGTCAATTTAGCTTTGAGACCACCTTAAGCCTTATCCTCCTACTGAGATCTGTCACAAAAGTAAAAAAAAAAAAAGATGGAGAAGAAAGAAAGAAAATATTGTCCACACTCTTCCTTCGTCAGTGAACATCTAACCCAAGGGGTAAGGGAAGCAAAGGTGCCCATGTTTCTGCCAAGCTAACACAGACATTATTTCTGTACCAGAAGCTGCCTGCTGCCTTAGGCAACCTTGCTGAGGTCTCCATCGAGGCTCTGCTGGCAGAGTGAGAGGCAAAGAGAGGCTGCTCTGCGAGGAACCAGAGAGCGCCCTTGACCGGTGGGTGAGGGTCTGCAATACTCTCAGTGAGAACACAGGATGGAGAAGGGCGCTCGGACAAGATCTAGGGCAAACGGAACGCTGCTCCAGGGTGTCTGGAAGTGGGGCACAGGAAAGAGGACAAGGTCGGAGTGTGAAAGGCATCCGAAGCCCAGGTGCTGAAGCCAAGGGCAGGGGAAAGCGAATCAATAGTTACAATGGGTTTGATGTGCCAGGCAGTGTGCCGGGCACCCCACACATGGCATCTAATTAAATTCTTACAGCACACTTCTAGGAGAAGAGAGGGACACAGAAAGGTTAATTGGCTTGCCTGAAATCATTCAGTTTTTAAGTTTTTGAATCACATTTGAAAGCTGACTCTTCCGGGCTCGCAGCATTTGGCATTGTGAGTGCTTCTGCAAACATCTTGCCCGCATCCTCATGGGTGTGGAGAATGACCTATCGCACCCTAAAGCAGGAGCCTTGACCACTCGCGCTACAGAAATGCTCTAATTGGGCTAATTAAAGCTATTAATACAAAGGCCAGTATGCCTGTCCTTACGAGATGTGACATGCTATTTCCAGACAGCAACACTTGACCATGAAGGGATGTAAGCAAGTGAGTTGTCATTGTGACCAGCACCAGGTCAGTATAAATAAACTCAACTTGCTGACTCTGGAAACACTGGATATCGCTCTGGGCATTCTAGAAACGGCCTTGTGGTTATAAACCACAGCCTTAGGAATTTCCAAAGTCCTTTCGAGTTCCCCAACTTTAATTCACTAGACCTTTTTTCATCCACCCCATCCTCAGGGTTGATCTAAAAAGTTCTGAAGTTGCAAAGAAGCACAGAGCTCAGCCCTAATCTCCATGGAGAGGCCCCAGAGTTCATGTTGGATTTTCCTCAAGCCCATTTCCCCACGTGTTTTTACATAATAAATACTCTGTGAACCCATAGTGTTTTGTCCCTTACATTTTATCCCAGGCATCCTTGTAACCCTCCTAACACTGCTGTGGTAGGCGAAGACCTGGATGTTGTCTTCTCTTCTCGAGACGATGGCTCTTTATTCTCTTTATAATATTTGGTTAAAGCATTGCAGCTTCAATTCTTTAGTGCAATAAATCACCACATATAAAATCAGACCCCCAGGATGGACTGTGAACAGCAGAAGAAACTCATAAGCTTTTTCCACGTCATCTCAATTATTGATTATAGACCATATTGCTGACTAGGGCTATTTATCTGAGCATTTTTAACATGAACACATGTACAGCATATCTAACACATGTGTATAAACACAAGGACGCAGCATATCTAACACATGTGTATAAACACAGGGACGCAGCATATCTAACACATGTGTATAAACACAAGGATTCAGCATATCTAACACGTGTGTATATAAACACAAGGACGCAGCATATCTAACACATGTGTATAAACACAAGGACGCAGCATATCTAACACATGTGTATAAACACAGGGACGAGCATATCTAACACATGTGTATATAAACACAAGGACACAGCATATCTAACACATGTGTATATAAACACAAGGACACAGCATATCTAACACATGTGTATATAAACACAAGGACGCAGCATATCTAACACATGTGTATATAAACACAAGGACGCAGCATATCTAACACATGTGTATAAACACAAGGACGCAGCATATCTAACACATGTGTATAAACACAGGGACGAGCATATCTAACACATGTGTATATAAACACAAGGACGCAGCATATCTAACACATGTGTATATAAACACAAGGACACAGCATATCTAACACATGTGTATATAAACACAAGGACGCAGCATATCTAACATATGTGTATATAAACATAGGACGCAGCATATCTAACACATGTGTATATAAATACAAGGACGCAGCATATCTAACATATGTGTATATAAACACAGGGACGCAGCATATCTAACACATGTGTATATAAACACAAGGACGCAGCATATCTAACACATGTGTGTATAAACACAGGGACGGCAGCATATCTAACACATGTGTGTATAAATACAAGGACGGCAGCATATCTAACACATGTGTATATAAACACAAGGACACAGCATATCTAACACATGTGTATATAAACACAAGGATGCAGCATATCTAACACATGTATATATAAGCACAAGGATGCAGCATATCTAACACATGTGTATAAACACAAGGACGCAGCATATCTAACACATGTGTATAAACACAAGGACGCAGCATATCTAACACATGTGTATAAACACAGGGACGCAGCATATCTAACACATGTGTATATAAACACAAGGACACAGCATATCTAACACATGTGTATAAACACAGGGACACAGCATATCTAACACATGTGTATATAAACACAAGGACACAGCATATCTAACACATGTGTATATGAACACAAGGACGCAGCATATCTAACACATGTGTATATAAACACAAGGTTGCAGCATATCTAACACATGTGTGTATAAACACAAGGACGCAGCATATCTAACACATGTGTATATAAACACAAGGACGCAGCATATCTAACATAATTTACATAAACACGTGTACAGCAGCATATCTAAGACGTGTGTGTATAAACACAAGGTTGCAGCATATCTAACACATGTGTATATAAACACAAGGACACAGCATATCTAACACATGTGTATATGAACACAAGGATGCAGCATATCTAACACATGTGTATATAAACACAAGGACGCAGCATATCTAACACGTGTGTATATAAACACAAGGACGCAGCATATCTAACACATGTGTATATAAACACAGGGACGGCAGCATATCTAACACATGTGTGTATAAACACAGGGACGCAGCATATCTAACACATGTGTATATAAACACAAGGACGCAGCATATCTAACACATGTGTGTATAAATACAAGGACGCAGCATATCTAACACATGTGTATATAAACACAAGGACGCAGCATATCTAACACATGTGTATAAACACAGGGACGCAGCATATCTAACACATGTGTATATAAACACAAGGACACAGCATATCTAACACATGTGTATATAAACACAAGGACGCAGCATATCTAACACATGTGTATAAACACAGGGACGCAGCATATCTAACACATGTGTATATAAACACAAGGACGCAGCATATCTAACACATGTGTATAAACACAGGGATGCAGCATATCTAACACATGTGTATATAAACACAAGGACACAGCATATCTAACACATGTGTATATAAACACAGGGACGCAGCATATCTAACACTTGTGTATAAACACAAGGACACAGCATATCTAACACATGTGTATATAAACACAGGGACGCAGCATATCTAACACATGTGTATATAAACACAAGGACGCAGCATATCTAACACATGTGTGTATAAACACAGGGACGGCAGCATATCTAACACATGTGTGTATAAATACAAGGACGGCAGCATATCTAACACATGTGTATATGAACACAAGGATGCAGCATATCTAACACATGTGTGTATAAATACAGGGAAGGCAGCATATCTAACACATGTGTATATAAACACAAGGACGCAGCATATCTAACACATGTGTATATAAACACAAGGACGCAGCATATCTAACACATGTGTGTATAAACAGAAGGACGCAGCATATTTAACATAATTTACATAAACACGTGTACGGCAGCATATCTAACACGTGTGTACTCAAGGATGTTCTCTTGCTGCCTTTACATGTGACTTCTCATGTGTTTCACTCTAACTCCTCCTTATTCTCTGTAACCCAGTGTCACAGAGGAAATTATAGTTATTCAGAAACGTAGGTGTTTTGTATTTGTGGAGGATCATTTGTGAATCTCACAAAACAGTATGTATAGATTTACTTTACAATGATAATGATTTGCTTCGTGGCTAATATCTGTGTGGGGGTGCATTTCTTTGATCCCAACTAAGAATATGATATTTCCGTGTCTCTGTCTTTGCTATTAAAATCCTTCCTCATTTGGCACAGCCATATCTGATGGGAACGTCATCACAAGCCAGCACAGCCGCTTGACGAAGATCCAGGAATCTGAGTCATATTATGGCCACCAAGTCATCTTTGGTTTTCATGTCCACCTGTTACATACTTAGGGGGTTTTTAATATTTATACAATTTGGGGATATTGGATTGACGGGAAATTTCTCATGAATCATTCATGCCTTCTCCCAGGAGTATTGCTGTACTGTGTAGCATGTGTGTGCAGTTCCTGCAGAGGGCAGAAGAGGGCACATGATCCCTTAAAACTGGACATGCAGAGGGTTACAAGCCAGCATGTGGGTGATGGGAACTAAACCTGGGTCCTCTGCAAAAGTAGGTTAGTGCTCCTAACCTGCTGAACCATCTGTCTAGCCTCTAATTATTACATTTTTAAAGATATATTATTAATAGCACTAAATTGAATTTTAGGGAGCTCCTAGCCTACAGTGATGCTGGCACAGACTTCACCCTACTCTTCCACTCTCTACGGCACCTGTGAAATTACTATTCTTCTCCAACCAGAGTGCCACCTCTCGACTGTAGTTAACCCTGTGTGCATGTCTCTTTCTGTTTCATGGGGACTATGCTTCTTAGTATTCTATTAACTATCAAACTGATTTATTGAACCTTTTTGCTGTAGATCGTTATCTTGAAAGGCTTGCTGTTCCTTAGTATATTCAGTATGGATGTGGTATGTTCACATCCATTCACGCATCCCTCTCGAACATGGGTAGATCCCATAGAGGTTTTGCCCTGCGTGATGAAGGTGAGCTTTCTCCAGCCCCCAGTAACACTATGTGTGCTACCCCCACTCCTAGACCCGTCTGTGTAACATCTTATTTATGTGTGTGAGTGTTCACATGTTTGGGGTTATGTGTACCATGTACTTGCAAGTGCCCACAGAGGCCAGGTGGGGCTTCAGATTCTCAGGAGCTGGGGTTGCAGGTGGCTATGAGCAGTCTGATGTGGCTGCTGGGAACTGAACCCAGGCCCTTTGCAGGGGCTGTCAGAACTACTCAGCCAGGTCTATATCAGCTTTAGAAATATCTCTATCTTTCTTTCAAAGCCTTTACATTCTTCTTCTTCTTCTTTTAACCATCAAGTTCTCAAACATCTTTTCTACGAGGCTGAATTCCACCCTGGCTGCAGAGGCCTTGGTGCAGCAATTGTGTGAGAGCAATCTTTGTCATCTGAATCTCTAATTTATAAACACAGATATCGTCAGCTCCCGATGCCGTGGGTAGTCATGCTTAATTATTGTTTTTACCTCATTTCCCACTAATGTGTTTAGGGGAAGTGATTATTGGAGATGGGCTTGAAACATAAAGATGCCATTTGAGAGACAGATGGTTGACAGCAACACAGGAGCCACAAATATCAGCAGGAAAATGGAACCATGCTCCATGTGGAATGCAGGTGGGTGGGACCCCATGTTTGTATGTGTGCATGTATCCCACTGTGGCTGGAGGTGCAGGTGGCCATGATCCCACACATGAATATAGGACCAGCATTTAGGGCCCAATATTGAAGCAAAACAATGAACATTATGAAATGACAAACTCCATGGATCTCTACATGAATAATGTTCCCTTTCTACACCTTCAAGTAGCTTGGCCACTCAAACCCATTGCTCTCTTAAGGATGCTCAGTTAATAGGAAGTTGGCAACTGTCTTTCACTGGTATTAATGTCTATGATTGGAGGCAGACACAGTGGTTGTAGAAGGAGGGTTAGGTGCCTAAACTTACCCCCATTCCTTCCTATCTCCAATGGTCTTCCATTTATCTTCTCTACGATATGACAAACCTGACCACTACTCTAGTCTTTCTGTGAATATGAGCGGTGTACAGCAGGATGTGGTATCGCCATTGACACTGCAAGCACGCATCCAGCAGGGACAAGTTCAGCAGTGTATATGAGGCCTTGCAAATGGGTCGTGAAGGATTTTATGACACCTTGGGGTGTCATCTTGACAGGGAGCTGTTGTCTGAGTCTATGATGGAGGAAGGTCATTGGTTAAAAAATAAAGAAACTGCTTGGCCCTCATAGGTTAGAACATAGGTGGGTGGAGTAAACAGAACAGAATGCTGGGAGGAAGAGGAAGTGAGGTAAGACGCCTCAGACAGACACCATGCTCCCCTCTCCTGGGCAGACGCAATGAAGCTCCAACCCAGGATGGACGTATGCTAGAATCTTCCTGGTAAGCACACCTTGGGTGCTACACACATTATTAGAAATGGGCGACCAGGAGCTGGGGCAGGAGGAATGCAACCCGCAGCTCATTCAACAAGTCTAGGCTGCTCCAAGGGTTTTATTTCCATCTTTGGAATTCAAGCAGCCACCCTGCAAATTTAGCGTGGCTCAGTAGAGTGAGTGTGTCCTACACATGGTGAGCACTATGCAGAAGACAGGCATTACTGCAGAATATGGGCATTGTAACAATGAGCAAAGATTCATGAAGAGAAGTACCATGAGGGCTGGAGAGATGGCTACGTGGTTAAGAACACTTGCTGCTCTTGCAGAGGACCTGGGTTCAGTTCCCAGCACCCACATTGGTGGCTCACAACTGTGTCTAACTCCAATTCAGGAATTCTAATGTCCTTTTCTGACCTCCAAAAGCTCCTGAAAGCACACAGTACACATATACTCACTCAGGCAAAACACTCATATGTATAAACAAAAGCAAATATAAATGGTTTTTAAAAGAAAAATACCATGAAGCAGTCTCATTGTGATAACTACTAGATAAGTCAATAAAGTACTTAAGAATGAACTTAACCCAGGAAATAAAAGCCTTCTAGAAAGCAAACTTTCAAATTCCAAATAAAACACAAACAGAAAGAAAGCCCTTCTAAAGTCATGGACTGGAAGAATTAGTCTTGTTAAAATGTCCATTTAATACTAATAGCTCACAGATTCTATAAAACTTTCATCAAAGTACCAATGGTGTTCTTCACAAAACTGGAGAAACGCACCCTAAAATCTGAATGTAACCACAAAACCCTTGAGCAGTCAGAGCAATTTTGAGCTGAAAGAACAAAGGGAGAGGGGTCATGTTGACTAACTTCAGAATATGCTACAAAGTTGCAGCCACCAAAACAGCAGGATATAGGCCTCAAACAGACACAGAATAGAGAATACAGAAACTCACAGCCGCAGCTGGTTCCCAGCAAAAACACAAAATAATACACGTAGAAAAAAACAGCAGCTTCAATGAACCGTACTGGACAAACTGGATACTCATGAATCACAGACACTTAATTCCTCTAAGAACCAGAACCCAAATGTCAGCCAGGAAATTCCAAAACGACTTAAAGAAAATGTGTGCACAACATCTACAGACACTGGTTCCTCGGGAGAACTTCAAAAGACAGGAAAGAAAACAAAGCAAAACCTGACAAACTGCAAGGAACTAAAAGGCTCATAGGCTGAAAGACAGAGATCAAGGGCCCCAAGAGCCCGCCTGAAGGCGTAAGTCACAAACAATTCCACACCAGTTTGGAATTATGACTAATAGAATGGTTATTTATTTAAGGGGGAAAAACTTACAGATCACCGTCCCAGACAACAGCCCTCTGCACAATCAGGAAGTGAGCCTAGTCGCTGGAAGCGGAGCCAGAAGCCAGAGAGCACTTGGGAAGTGGCCACTTTTTTAAAGGGAGAGAGACCACGCCCCAATGGGTTGGTATCTCAGCGGCTATTGGCCGAAAGAGCTCCCGCAACACCTGCCCACAGTGGTGGGAGCCCCAAGAGTTCACCCACAGAGGTCAGTAGCAGGAAAAGCCTGCCCCCAGTGCTCAGTGGCCCCAAGAGCCCGCCCAAGTGGTCAGTGGTCTGAAGAGCCTTCCCACAACACGGGAAGGTGTTTGGCAGCTCTCCACCTCAAAGGAAGGAACTCAAGTAACAATAAATACATGAAAATGTTCAGGAGTATTAGCCACTCAGTAGCATCCAATTAGAACAGCAAATACAAAAACAAAACAAAACAAAAAACCATACCAAACCAAACCCAATGAAAACAGAACAACAGTAAAAAAAAAAAAAAAAAAAAAAAAAACCCATAAATTCTAAGAAGGTTGTGTAGGAAAAGGAGTTTTATGACTATTGATAGGGTTATGAATTAGTATCACTGCAATGGAGAATAGTATACAAATTCCTCAAAACAGTGGCAGTAGATCTAAGATATGCTTCAGCTACTCTCAGAGAAATTCTTAAAGGAAATGAAATGAACATACCAACGAGATATACACACACGCATCTTTATCGCTGGGTTTTGTAAGAGCTGAAGCAGAATCAGCCTCGGTGGCCACCAACTTGAGTAGGTAAGATGTACTGTCAAAGACAAAGACGTCCCACCATTCCCAGCTCAGTGGCCCAGAGCAGGGCTCATCGCGTTAAGTGAAACAAGCCTCCCGCACAGAGGACTCTGAGGTTCCTCTTCTCTTTCTCTCGGGAGGTTAAAGAAAAATGCCAACTGCTACATAGAGCAGGAAGGGTAAAGGGGGAAGAAGGGCAGGAAACAAGAGGTTGGGATTTGATCACTGCATACTGTTTACGTGCATGGAAATATCACACTGAATCTCATTAATATGTGCAATTGATATATGTTAATTACATTATAAAAGAAACCAAGATTCTCAAGGTTCTGAACTCAAAGCCTCACCCAGGGTATTCTGTGAATCCACACTCCCGTGCCAGGGAAGGAGGAAGGTGAAGGGCCTCTGAGGAGCTTCTGGGTGGGGGGCAGAACAGAACCCTCAGCAGACAGGGTTTGTGCTGCGGTGACAGAGGAAGGCTGGGCTATTTATAAAGAGCAGACATGTTTATTTCTCACAGTTTGGGAGGCTGAGAAGTGTACTTCTTGGAGCCGGGAGACTCGCTCTCTGCTTCCACATGGAGTCTCCTGCCACAAACCCTAGAGAAAAGGAACACCATGTCCTCATACAGAAGGCTGGGAAGAGATAAGCTTGCTTTCGCGGCCTTTTAGTTTTTTGTTTGTTTGTTTGGTTGGTTTGGTTTGATTTTGGGGGGACAGGGTTTCTCTGTAGCTTTGGAGTCTGCCCTGGAACTAGCTCTTATAGACCAGGCTGGCCTCGAACTCACAGAGATCTGCCTGCCTCTACCTCTTGAGTGCTGAGATTAAAGGTGGGCACCATCATGGCCCAGCCCCTTTCTGCACAATGGCCCTATCCTTGGGAACTAAACACCTCCCACTGGGTCCCACTCCTAAGGCTCTTGCTCAAGGCAAACTTTGCAGCACACAGATGTTGAAGGGCCCATTCAGACAACAGCAGAAGGCCAGGAGATGGGGAGGAGATGGGGACAACTGGGACCTAAGAGCAGCACGGGTGTCAGGAGGCATGGCCTGGCAGCAGGCTGGGAGCGCCAGGAGAGGCTTCATTTTGAAGCCAGCGTGGGCTAGAACAGAACTAAGGCGGGATGAGATGATCTGGTTCTACTCGTTCAGTCCGGATGCAGTAGGCAGCATAGGGCTGGGGAGGGCTTGGAGATGGGACAACTGAAGAGGAGTGGAAGCAACATTCAGGAAGCTGTGGCCTTGGTCCAGGCCAGAAGAGCTCAGCTCTGAGCAGGGAGGGACATCTTCCGAGAGCATAGCCCCCCCCCCCCCCCCCCATCCACAGCGCCCACGGCCCAAAGCGTACAGATGTGCAGAGCCTCGTTGTGACCTTTCTTAGTACTCAATTCTAATAAACTCTGGAAGAAAAACATGGTTTGGCCTTATGTCCATGGGGTTGACGATGTCCGGACCCACCTAAAATAATCCAGCATCTTCCTACATCGCGGCTTCACGTTCATTTGACAACACGGTTGTTTGCTTGTGGCTAAATCATGCAGAGAGAAACCCAATGAGTCCCATTGGAAAGGGGCTCTATGTACTGGCTACTAGTTTAATATTCCTTCAGTGGACACCCCACCTGGGAGAGGAACCATTTCAAAACCGGACAGAGCCTGATTGTTTCTTAAGTAGACTAAGGGCCCACAGTGCCCTCTTCTGGTATGCTGGAGGTACAGCATCTTTTGAGGGCTTTTCCTACTGGAAATGATGGATAGTTGCGGATGTCAGTTTTCTCTACTTAGAGACTGAAATGAATTAATCATTTGGGTCCAGTGGTTGCCATTGAAATGGGGATCAAGGAGGTAGCTAATTTTTGCTGGACAGCATAAAGGAGACAGGTGAAGTATTAAGCAAAAGAAATGGATAGGAAGTCTATCTAAATTTGATAACTGAAATTAGGCTGTGTCAGCACCTCTCTCTCTCTCTCTCTCTCTCTCTCTCTCCGCACACACACACACACACACACACACACACACACACACACACATCACATCACATGTCTGTGCTCACCCAGGAGGCCTATGGAAGCACTGGACTTAACGGGGCAGTCAGAGCATTTGAACGTGACA
Source organism: Microtus pennsylvanicus (assembly GCF_037038515.1). NCBI lineage: Eukaryota > Metazoa > Chordata > Mammalia > Rodentia > Cricetidae > Microtus > Microtus pennsylvanicus. Next base: position 76,794,337 of record NC_134582.1, read on the forward strand.
GAGTCTCAGGTCTCCTCATGTGAAATTCTTTCACAGGAGTGTATGTGATATGAATGCTATTGGGGGTATTAACAAATACCAAGAATTGTAAACAAAGGGCACAGACCTTTGACCCAACACCATTACTTTTAGAGTCTGTGCTAAGGGGAAAACCCAAACGGTGTAAAAGCTGTGTATATAAAAGATTGTCAGGCTAAGTAGGTGACTCGGCAGGTAAGAGGACTTGTAGAACAAACAAGAGGACCTGAGTTCAAGTCTCCCCTGCAAACAAATGAGTCATGCCTCGTGTGACTGGCACCCAGCACTGCAAGATGAGACAAGAGGACGGCAAGAGTTTGCTGGCCAGCATGCCTAGCCAAAACCTTCGACTACAGATTCTTCAGTGAGACGTTCTGCCTCAAGAGAGCAAGGTGAAAGTGTCAGAGGGCATCAACCCCTTCTGCCAGCTTCTCTGTGCATGCCTGAGGGTGTGCACATGTGCACATGCATGCATGCACCGTGCATACAACATGCAGGCCTACATAGCAAGGAAGGAACTTGGAAATAATCCTATTTGAATGCCCCAAAATGGAGAGAATGCATAAATGGCATCACTATGTCTGGTCTACGCTTTTTTGGTACTGCTGAAAGACAAAGCTACAGAAGATTTTAATTAGGTCAAAATGTGTATGTAGTTAAAAGGAAGGCTGTGCATGTCAAAATGTGCAAGAGATGTGGGGGGAAAGTAGAAACCTCTTTGAAATATTAGACAAAATTAAAAATGATAGCAGATCAAATCAGCGGGAAAGAATGTGACTAAAATACTTTCACAAACATTTGATAGAAATTGAAGTGTGTAAGGTTACTCCGGACAGCCTTTTGGGAAAATTTGTTTAAAACTTTTTACTGTCTGTATGATTTTAACTGGGGTGCTCACCCCAGGGGAAAGGCTGGTTATATGACCTCCCTAACAGGAGAATAAGGATCGTCACTCAAACATTTTGGGAACTTAGTGGCAAGCACTCAAGGGTCATCTACTATGTGCTAGGTACTTTGCCAAGCACCCAGAGGCTAGTGAACGTTCCCCGCTCTCCAGGGACTGATCAGCAGTTTTCATGATCAAACGAAGACACCAACACCAGAAATGACTGTGTGTGACTTCAGCATGTCCCCACAAACTGTCATGGGAAAGAGTCACCGCCGAAAAGTTAAGAACCAACTACCTCAACAGAGACATTTGGGACACACTGCCAGGCATTCCATGGCTCTCCAGCAAAGCAGACCCATCCAACCCTCCATGACCCTCTCTGTCTCAAGGGTGAGGTCAGCAGTCACACTCAAGACTGTTGAAGGAGGAGCTAGGCTGATGGACTTGGAAAGGAATCTGTCGTTAGAAGATGCCCATTCTAATATGACCACATGAGTCACTGAGCAAGTGCCCAGGCCAGGCAGTAACTGCCAACCTAATTAGGAGGAAAAAAGAAAAAGCCAGAAAACAGGAAGATCTCCCATGCTCTTCGGTAGGCGGAATTAGCATAGTGAAAATGGCAGTCTTACCAAAAGCAATCTACAGATCCAATGCAAAGCCCATCAAAATTCCAGCAAAATTCTTTACAGACTTTGAAAGAACAACATTCAACTTCATATAAAAAAACAAAAAACCCAGAATAGCCAACAATCCTGTACAATAAAAGAACTTCTGGAGGCATCACCGCCCCTCACTTCAAACTCTGCTATAGAGATTCAGTAATGGAAAAAGTCTGGTATAAAAAAACAGACAGGAGGACCAATGAAATCTAATCAAAGACTCGGATGACAATCCACACACCTATTAATACCAGATTTTTGACAAAGAAGCTAAAAATATAAAATGGAAGAAAGCATATTTAACAAATGGTGCTGGCATAATTGGATATCAACATGTAGAAGAATGAAAATAGATCCATATCTATTGCCACGCACAAAACATAAGTCCAAATGAATCAAAGACCTCAACATAAAACCAGCCACAATGAACCTCACAGAAGAAAAAGTAGGAAGTACACTTGAATGTATTGGCACAGAAGACCACTTCCTAAATATAACCCCAGGAGCAAAGACACTGAGAGAAACAATTAATAAATGGACCTCCTGAAACTGAAAAGCTTCTATAAAGCAAAGGACACGGTCAACAAGACAAAATGACAGCCTACAGAAAGGGAAAAGATCTTCACCAACTCCACATCGGACAGAGGTCTGATCTCTAAGATATACAAAGAACTCAAGAAACTTGACATCAAAAGAACAAATAATCCAATAAAAAATGGGTACGGATCTAAACAGAGAACTCTCAACAGATGAATGTCAAGTGACTGAAAGACACTTAAGAAAATACTCAACATCCTTAGTCATCAGAGAAACGCAAATCAAAACAACTCCGAGATTCCATCATATACCTATCAGAATGACCAAGATTAAAACACTGATGACAACTTATGCTGGAGAGGATGTGGGGTAAAGGGAACACTCCTGTATTGCTGGTGAGAGTGCAAGCTGGTACAGCCCCTTTAGAAATCAGCATTGCAGTTTCTCAGAAAATTAGGAAACAACCTTCCTCAAGACCCAGCAATACCACTTTTGGGTATATACCCAAAGGATGCTCAATCATACTACAAGGACACATGCTCAGTTATGTTCGTAGCAGCATTGTTTGTCATAGCCGGAACCTGGAAACAACCTAGAAGTCCCTCAAATGAAGAATGGATAAAGAAAATGGAGTACTACTCAGTGGTAAAAAAAAAAAAAATGAATGACATCTTGAAATTTGCAGGCAATTGAATGGATCTAGAAAAAAAAACATATTGAGGGAAGTAACCCAGACACAGAAAGACAAATGTAATATGTACTCACTCATAAGTGGCTTCTAGGCATAAAGAAATGAAAACCAGCCTACAGTTCACAATCCCAGGGAACCTAGACAACAAACAAGAGCCCCAAGAGAGACATAAATGGATCTAATCTACATGAAAAGTAGAAAAAGACAAGATCTCCTGAGAAAGTTGAGAGCATGGGGGTCACGGGGGTCATGGGAGAGGGTAGAAGGAAAGAGGGGAGGCAAACAGAGAAAATTATATAGTTTAATAAAAACAATAAAAAGGAAGAAGCCAGTTTTGAATAAGATACACATACAGTAGGAGGTTGTGTTCTCATTTTTATTTTTAATTGACAGAAGTCACGGGCGTTTATTGTCTGCTTGTGATGCTTTAAAATAGGTCTACAGCACAGACTGAGGAGATCCAGCTCCTTAGTTTATGCTCACCTCACATACTCGCCACTTTTTGTAATGTGGATTATAAAACTACTGGCAATTTTCAGTGTAACAGATGGCTCAGTAGACAAGCCAGCATGAAGACCTAAGTTCGAATCCCCAGAGGACATGTAAAAGCTGAGCACAGGTTCACATCTACAGCCCCAGAGAAACGGGTAGATCCTGACAATCACTGGCCTGTGACCTCCAGGTCCACTGAGAGACCCTGTCCAAAAAAATAAGGTGGAGGGTGATTGACCCCCTCACCGCCACACATGCATACAAACGTCTTGATGCGCTCTGATGTGCACACGTGCATATAGACCACGAACATCACCACACACAGAGTTAGCAACTTTCAAAAACTGGTAGTCACTTTTGAATGTGTTTCTTCTAACTGAAGTTGTTTGTCCTTCAATCAGCTCTATGGCTCCTTTTAAAAAGGTCATTTAAAAAATTTTCGCAAAGACGTATGATGTCTAGGTCCCTACGGACAGCAGTCTGTATGTAGGTGACAACAGCATAAGGTTTTATTGGGTGGTCGCCTAAGCATCTTATGCTTGGTCTCCAGACAGAACCTTGCCTTCCAAACTCCAAGCCCTGCTGGCATGGACACAGGGCGACTACTCCTGCTGGCACGGGCACGGGGCGACTATTTCACTTTGCATGAAATGCCTCTAATAATGAAGAGCAAGCTTTCGCTGCAATGATCGGATATTACATGTTGGTGACATCCAAACGCCCAATCCTTGTCATTAGAAGCAGCCAGTGGTTAGGGCTGGAGAGACGGCTCAGTGGTGAAGATCCCCAGGTGCTCTCCCAGAGGACCCAAACTTGATTCCCGCACCTACATGGCTTCTCACAATTGTCTAAAATTCTACAAGGGATCCAGAGCCCGTTTCTTGCCTTCATAGGCACAAGGTACATGTGTGGTGCACAGACATATGAAGTCAAAATATTCATACACACAGATAAAAATTAAAATACAAAGGAAACATTCTGCTGTTACCTTGATATGATCATAGGGGAGTGATTTGAGTAGCCCGACTCCCACCCCATATCAGCTACAGGACACCCAAACACCGACCTTGTGATGCCTTCCCATGGGAATCTGTTCCCCCCACCAAAAGGTAGGGACATTATTTTTCTTGAAAAATTTGTCACTGTACATACATGCCAGCCACCTATCAGTCCCTGGACCCAAGGGGTTTCCTCGATCAGAGGATTAGGGTGGACAAAAGGCAGAACATAATCCATCCACCTCCCAGGTTCCTAAATCACAAAGGAGACAAGCCAGGAGCATCCTAGCTTCCTATCCCAGATCCTGGCCAGTTACAGAGACGGTCAGGCTCCCTCCTCTTAAAAGAACATGAGGCAGGGAGTCATCAAACATGCCTAAATGTGTTGTTCCTCTAGAAACATTACAAATTAGAATAATAAAAGTGAAAATTAGGATCTCTTAAGTACCACTCGAATGAAAAGAGTTTTGTCAGATATAGTCTGACAATTTATTTAATATAATTAGAATCCTAAAAGAGATGTTATTTGATAACTTGGTATTTTTACCTAGTTGTTTGTAGCTTTTCAAGTCAAAACATTTACCCTCGCATTTTTATGTTTGAAGTTGTACAATTAAACCAAACTTTTTTTTGCACAAGGAAACTATGGAGTTTATTTTGTGTTAGCCAACTATGCCTGGGCACGGGACCTGCCCTGGAGTGTGGTTGATAACACCCAGAGACACTCCACTGAGAAAGCTGATCTTCCCTTTGACAGTGGGCACCAGCTGCAGATAGCTTCTTGGTTGGGGGTGGAACTTTGTGTCTGCTTCCCCCTCTCTGGCCTGAGACTTTTGTCTGATTTGAACCTGTACAGGTTCTTGAGCCCGCTTTCAGTCTTTTGAGTTCATGTGACACATGCTCTGATGTGTCTAGAAGCTTCTGTTTCCTGGAAGTCATTCACCACCAAAATAAAGGAATAAAAACCAACCATCTTCCTTGTCCACAAGAGGCCGCTGTCCTCACGGCTTCTCTCAGCCTAGTCAAAGGTCTTCGAGGAGACAGTCTCCAAGTTGAGTTTGCAGGCCAGGCTTCCAGGGGTGACTGGGACACCAGCCCAGGCACAAAACGATCGACCTACAACCTGTCCTGCCTGCAAAAGGTGCTGGGGCCATGGAGGAGCAGAACTCGTGGGAGGAGCCAACCGATAATTGGTCTAAACTGAGGTGCACACCATGAGGAGGAGCCCATGCTTGAAACTACGGGTGACCGGGAACCAGAGGCTAAAAGGGGCAGAGACCTCAGCTCTCTCCAGTTTATTTTGTGCCTCCATTTCATTCATGTTGGTCTCCAGTACCATTCCCCTCATCATTTCTGCAAAAACATTATGAACTTTGTCTGCATGGAATTGTAAATCCAGCTCACAGACTTTTTAAAACATTTGTCCAATGTTTCCACAAATACTTAAATTAGACCTAAAATGCCAAGTCCGCTTTCTAGGGAATCCACACAGAAGACAAAGTATGGTGCTGTATAATGTCCACACATCAGTTTATTATCAGGTCCTCTGATAATAATCCTCCTGGGAAATGACAAGCATTTTCATCTTGCGTGGATACGAAACGCAAAGTCTCCCTGATGATTTGCTGTTGAATGTCTTCATGATAGTGCCGGGAGAACTTGGAGAGCCATGGTTTCAGGGTCAGAACGGGAGCTTGCTGCCACTACTTCCCCACCCACCCTCTCTAAACCATCTTTCATTTCTCACTAAGACAAGTTCATATTCCCTGCTGCAGACAATGACGTCTTGAACACATTCATATCTTAATCTTTTAACCTTTTTGTACAGTGTTGTTGGAGGCTATCTGTTCATTTCCTGGCTACCCAGACCAGATATAATCACTCAGAAACTATATTAATTAAATCACTGCCTGGCCAATCACTTAAGCGTATTGCTAACTAGCTCTTATATCTTAAATTAGCCCATTTCTAGTATTTTATACTTTTCCACATGGCTCGTGGCCTACCAGCAAGGTTCCAGCTGGCAGGCAGCTCATGTCTTTCTCCTCTGGCAGCTCCATGGCTTCTTCCTGACTCCACATCCTCTCTTGATATTTTTCTTTCAGTCTGGCTTTACTCTGTTAAGTCACTGGCCAAAAGCAGCTTCTTCATCAACCAATGGCAATAAAACATATTCACAGCATACACCACCTTCTACATCAGTACTTCTTTAATTAATTCATCTCTACATTATAGAGTAGAATTTCCAAAGTAAAGGATTAGAAATCAATTGCATTGTTCTCAAAAATATTTTTATATGTATGTGTGTGCATCTGAATTTATGTATGTGTACCACAAACATGTAGGAATCAGCAGGAGTCAGAAGGGCGCATAGGAGAGTCAGGAACTGGGGTTACAGGTGGTTGTGAACACCCATGTGGTGCTGGGAACTGAACCCAGGTCCCCTACAATGGCACTAATTCTTACCCGCAAGCCATTTCTCCAGCCTTCGATTGCATTGTTTTATGACCAATTATTTATGCATTATTTTTTTTTAGCAATGCTGTTGCTATGGCTTAAAGAAAGGCGAGCATGGCCTAAGTTCTTCTAGAACCTCAAGTCCCATCCTCTCCTCTTTCTGCTTCAAAGCCAAGCTGTCCTCCCAACATCCAAGGTCATGGACAAGTTCTCCTGGGTTTGTGCCCTGTCACACCTAGTCACATGACACACACTTTGAGTCTCAAGCCTTTCACCCTGTAGTCTGTGCTTGAGACTGGGCCACATGTGTCACCTGACAGCTGATTTGCATTTCCGTGACCATTAGCTAGCGTGCACATGCGAAAATATCATAATGACATATACCACCTACTGTCCAGTCTGTGGACACTTGGGTTGTTGACACTTTCTGAATCCCATGAAAAATGAAGAGATATGCACTTGTTTGTGTGTCTTTTGGGATAGACATCTCAAGTTTTCTGCATACACTCATAGAATAGCTATCATGCTGCAGCTGATCTGAGTGGAAGGGCAGTGTGCACATTTGTCCCCAGTGTGTGACATATTTAGTGGTCCCTGGTCCCCTTAATGCGATGGTCATCTTCATCTGAGCAAGTCTGGAAGAGGTGCAGTAGAATCATACTGAGATTAATATTCTCATTAGGCATCTTTACATCTGGGCGCCTCTAGTGAGGTCCCTCTCATACCATTTATCTATTTATTCTGAGTCATTTTTATTTATGAATTTTTAAAATACAGAGATGAGAGATGTGCTATTTATATAAATTGAAGACATATCTTCACACTTTGTGGTCTGCTATTTTATCCCACTAATGGGATATTTTGATGAACATGAATTTGTAATTTTATTTTTAAAGTTGTATTTTATTTATGTGTATGCCACACGTGTGCCGTGCCTTCAGACCTCACGAGAGGGCTTTGGATTCACTGGAGCTGGCGCTACAGGCAGTTGTGAGCTGCCCAGTATGGGAGCTGGGGACCAAACTGGTACCCTCTGCCAGAGCCACAAGTCTCCCTGACTTCTGCACCATCTCTCCAGCCTCTGGAATCTGTAATTTTAATGAAGAACAATTTATCAAGGATTTTATTACTGAGCGTATTTCATTCTACTTCCTCTCGTTTCACACTTATATTAAATCACAGGGAGGGCTGTCAGCCGCTAAGATTTAAATGTGGGCCTTTGACTCCAGAGCCCAAATCCCTAAATAGCAGGCTCTATTACATTCTTTAAAATCTTTAAACATATTTGATGAGAGTTTTGTACATAATCCGTCTAAAGTACATGTTTTCTCTTTATTGGCATATATTCATTGCACATGGTGATGGGTTTCGTAAAGTAAGCTCCTTCAAGTGTGGCTTGCTCTCCGAACATTCTCCCTCCTCCCCCTTTCTTCTCCCTCCCACTTGTCTCCTCCCTTCACTCAGTTTCCCTTCTGCTTCATGTCACATGCAGTGTGTGTGTGTGTGTGTGTGTGTGTGTGTGTGTGTGTGTGTGTATGTACATGGTGCTATGGATCTATAAAATCCTAAGATCCACAAATAAAAACACCATAGTATTTGTTCCTTGGTGACTGATTTGCTTTGCTTTGCTTAATGTGATGATTACCAGTTTTCAACAACAGCGTAATTTCCATCTACTCATGAGTTAATAAAGCTCTATTATGTAATACTATATGTACATATATGTTACATTTTCCTTATGCAGTTACATTGATGGACGCCTAGGCAGATTCCATAGTTTGGTTATCACGAACAGCGTTCTGCAATAAACATGGATGTGCAGGTGTTTCTGTGGCATGTTGGCTTAGAATCCTTCAGCTGTGTGCCCGGAAGTTGCAGAGAGGTTGCATGGCAGCTCTATTTTCATTTTTTCTTTTCTTTTTTTTTTTGGAGGAATCTCCATACTGATTTCCACAGTGGCTAAAATAATTTATACGCCTACCAGCAATGAAGAGGGCTCCCTTTTCCCCCGTGATTCCCACAGAATTCATTTGTTTTCATTACTATGATCTCAGGGTGGTTCTCATTTACAGTCCCTGCTGGCTGAGGATGCTGAGCACCCAGAAGGAGCAAGTGAAGGCTCATTGTTCCGTTGTTATCGTGTTCCATTTTCTCACCAGCTAAGTGCGTCTAAATACATGAGTCTACTCTTTTCTCATCTGCCATGCTGTGTTGAGTGCTGATTATTGCTCGCTGTCCAGGACCGCAACCCATGCACTTCTATCCTTTGGCAAACTTTTTTTGGCTATACTTAGCTTTTTACTTGCCATATAAATTTTATGTTTATTAACTTCCATGAGAAGATTTAGACAGTCAATATAAATCTCAAAATTGCATTACATATGTGTGTAAATCAGACTGAAGTGACTTTTTAAAATAATAGTCGTGGAATCTAAGGACATGGACGAGTTAGGGATTTCCCTCTTTGAACTTTATGATTTCTAAGCAGAGGCTCTTACTCACCTTTCATCAATATCTTACCTGATATTTACCCTTAATGCTATTGTAAATATGTTACTACATTTGACTGCCTAATTAATCATGAGATGCACATAGAAATGTAAGGACAGCGGGATATTGACCCCGTGTCCTATGTCCATCTCGGGATCGCTCACACCCAGCAATGACCAAGCCTGCTGTCTACACACCAGATCTTCATTTTTTTCCCGTCAAGCCTTTATGGCTTCACTTCTTTATTTTTCTGTTTTTTACAGGCTAGTACTCTCAGGAAATTTCTTATGAATTTTTAGATATTTGAATAATAAAAATTTCTTAGATAATTTAAAAACAAATGATTGCGGCCAGGCGGCGGTGGCGCACGCCTTTAGTCCCAGCACTCGGGAGGCAGAGGCAGGCAAATCTCTGTGAGTTCGAGGCCAGCCTAGTCTACAAGAGCTAGTTCCAGGACAGGCTCCAAAACCACAGAGAAACCTTGTCTCGAAAAACTAAAAAAAAAATACAAAAAAAAAACAAAGCAACAAAACAACAACAACAACAAAAAAACCCACAAATGACTGCATTTTTATCAAATGCCTTTTAGGTGTCTTTTGAAATAGCCATGTGGCTTTTTGTTTTGTGCATATTAATGCGATAAATCACACTGATTACTCTGAAAATATTGTTCACTCTTGAATCCCTGATTGGCTGATACACAAACACACACACACACAGAGAACTTAAACAAATGCAAGCAAATAGAAACATTACATTTATTTCATTATATTAATTATAATTAATATACGCAAAATACTATGAATTATGCATATATACCATATAGTACATATATTATATAACATGTAATGTAATACATAAAAGTTACATTTGCATAAGTCTTCCTGGATTCTGCTCACTGGCATCGTATGGCCCATTCTACAATCAGTTAGTTTCTTTGTTTTGTTTTGTATTTGTTTTTATTTTTGTTTTTCAAGACAGGATGTCTCTGTGTAACAACCCTGGCTGTCCTAGAACTTGTTTTGTAGACCAGTCTCACCAGGCACTCACTGAGATTCACCTGCCTCTCTATCTCCCGAGTGCTGGGATTAAAGGTGTGCGCCACCACTACCTGGCTTGGCAATCAGTTTTTAAAAGATACTAGGTCTATAGTTTCTCTCACTTTGTAACATCCTACTAGAGTTACGGTTTTCCAGGAGGAGTTGAAGCATGTTTCCTCTTTCTCTATTATCAGGAAAGATCCGTATGCGCTGATATTATCACTTCTTTAAACGTAATGACTTACCAGCAACGACTCAGCGCCTTACACTTCATGGGCAAAGGCATTTAGCGGTCAATAAAATTAAATAGAACCCGAATTTTTCAGAAATCAGTTTTGATAGGCTATGTTGTCCATTTCACCTAAAAGTTCTGCCGCATTGACTGTATCGTAAACTATCCGGTAAGCTGTCTAGCATGTTTGGCTCAAGTGTCCTCTAAGGCTCCCTGTCCTGCTGGGGTCATGTTGCCGCCTGAGTCTCTAACAGGGAACAAGGAGAGCAGACTGCTGGGAGCCCCAGAAACTAAAGCTTTGAGAGCAGCTAAAAGGAAAACGTTCCCAGCAGCGTTTGCTGTTTTTTTCTAGTGATATTCAAGCACCTGTCCCAAGCGCAGGAAGCCAGAAGCCCATCCATGGTGAGAAAGCTCCCTTCATGGAACTATCTCAGTCCGGAATTGGGCTTCCCCCGACATTTCTGCTATTGGTGTTTGCTGCCTGCCTACTGCTGGCTGTGCCTCTGTTTCTGCTTCTGCTTGCTTAGCACGCAGGTCCTTCATAACCCAAGTAGATCATCTCTGAACTCAACACGGATGTAAAACTGTGATACATTCTTACTGCTGCTTCTTACTGCTGTTTGGCATCCCTTGTGAACTCTGACGATAGTATAGCTTGTATTATATTTTTCTTGGATCACTCTCAACAGCAGGGTATTGTTCATACTGGGGGTGGGGGGGAATAATACTGATTTTGTTAAGCCTGTTCTGTTTTCTAGTTCAATCGTTCAGCTTTCATTTTGATAATTTCCTTCTCTCTGCTTTCTCTGGGTTTCAATTACCCTTTTCCACGACTGCTTGCAATAGCTAAATTATTAATTTTTAGGCTCCTTTTTATTAAAATATGCACTCAGAATGGCACATAGCCCTCTAAGGACATGCTGGCTATGTCTCAAAAGATTTAATGTAGTATATTTTATCACTTGTTTGTAGTGTTTTCTATTTTTATTTATAATTCCTTCATCTAATGATTTTTAAGAATATTGCTGAGTTTCCACATACATTAAAATTCTCATTAAGCTTTTTATTACTTCTTTCTACTTTAATATAACTTACCAAAGACCATATTAAGCTCACTAAAGCAGCATATTTTAACACGCATTCTCATAAATGAAAGGCTCTACCCAGCCTGAGCATGGCAAATGCAGCTCTAGCAGGCCTTGGCCTTCTCCCCCATTCCCTTTTCCTTATTAAGAAAAGGGATTATTATTAATTATACACTAGTCATACACTATTCCACAGTGTGACTATAACACAAACTTAAATACTATGAATTTTATGACTTTTATTTTGATGTACTTAGGTAGTTATTTTATATTCATCTTAACTTTGGGTTTCTAGAGCTCCTAAGCCATGAGACTCATTCTCTTTATTGGTTCTGGAAATTTGTCATTGACTCTTTAAATCTATTTTTGTCTCCCCCACCCTTCAAAAAGAAAAAGAGCACCACAATAGCCCAGAATAGAATATAACAAAGGTTTACTTGTCTGGGAATAAACTCACAGAAAGAGTAGCAATCTATAGTCTTTTGCAAGCTCTGGGAAGTGGAACCAAATCTAACAGCCAAAGTGCCTGCACACACTTTCGTCTGCATTAATAGTATATAAGACCATACCCAAAGTGGACTGGTATCATAAAGGCTATTGGCTGAAGGAGTTCCCACAGCATCCCCTTCCCTTTCGCCTAAATAAGGTTGCTCTAAGTCTAATACAAAACTATATACAATAAGAACAAATATCAAGCATTGTTCAGGGAAAAGAAGAGGCAAAACCATACATAAAAATTAGAATTACAACCAGCATGAACAACACCAAACAAAAAACATATGCTAAATATTTCCATAGTTATCCTATCCTAAGGAGCCTAAGTCTTATATTAAAAATGGCTTGGCTAAGTCATGAGAGGAAAGTAACTATGACTATCTAGTCTTCAACCCCATCAAAGACCTAAGAGGGGAACTAATATTGAGTAAACAGGAAGTGAAATCAAACAACTTCCAAAAGGTGCAGGAAATGGCAGAGACAACTGGCTACCTGGGCAATCACCCAAAGTCTTATTTGCAACACTGAGACAAACAACTTTGTCTAAGACCTAGAGTAACTGACAGACCATTTTCAGAGGCAGGAAATTTTTAAAAACTATCTTACCCTGTCCTGGCAAGGATTGGCAGTCTTTTGTGCTTGTATCCTGCTTGTTCAGTCTGGACACCATGCATTTTGTCAGTGGTTGAGGCATGGGTAGTTCTTTGCCCAAAGACCATGATTTTCATCTACTTTTATAGTACATGAGACCACACCCAAAGTGACCTAGTATCTTAAAGACTATTGGTTAAACCACAACCCCCCCTTTCAATTCCTGGTTCTCAGTTACTGTCCCTTTTGAAATCATATTTTTACTATTTTGTGGGGGTGGCTCTCTCCCCATGCTTCTGTCTGTTTCTCTATTTGTGAGGGGGGTTGTCCCTATGTGCTTCTGTCTGGACTTACTTCTGATTTATATCAGGATTTGATCATTCTCTTTTCAAGTCTTTATTTGGTATTTCTGTTCTAACGTGTAATTTTTTGCTTGGTGGCTCCCTGTGTAAGTCACCACTCAGTGTACTGTGCTCCTGGGAGATTTTGTCCACCTGAGAATGCTCCCGTTTGGATCCCCCCAAGATCTACCCCGATATATGCACTAGGTTCTATCCAGACTGTACAATTTTGTTGGGTATGAGGCTGATATTCTTAAAACTGAAGATCTTTTGACATTCTGGGACATTCTGGGATCCACAGATACTTCTGAAAGGCCGCTGATCTAGAGGGCCATCACCACAGTGCAGCTAGGAGCAGGCTTCATTTCATCCTTGTGGACGCTGGGCTAACACAGCAAGAAGTTTTGTGTGACTGGTGGCCCCACTTGCCGGTCCCAGGGTATTTGCTATGACCCCTTCTTCTTGGGAGAAGAAACCTGATCTTCCCCATCCAATGAGATCACAGAAAATGGCTGTTCCACCTCCTCCTATGTTCAGGAATGGTCCTGGAACTATGAAGTCCAGCCCCCAAGTGACTGACATTTATATATTGCGTTAAAAAGTGGCTACACTCTACAGTGAACAAAACTCAAAACACAAAAGCTATACTCTTAAGCAAGCTTGAAATGGTAGGCGTTGGGAGAGAATTATTCTGAACCATACTTGGCTAACCTCTACTGCTTCAACAAGCTGCATGCTCACAGCACTGGGAAGAATAGGCATGACTAATTAATAAGTTGTTAATTAATTAGCCATTAACCATGGTTGTTGAATAAATATTCCAACAAATTACTATGCCACTCATTCATTAATTCTTGTCTTCAACAGTTATTGATTTAGGACAAACACAGACCACACTCTTCAAAGTGCTTAGGACACGGGGATGAGCGGAGGTGAGCGGGGGTAGTGAGTCATGGAAGTGAGCGGGTTTGTGTATGCTGCTGGAGGCTTTAAAGGGCTTAGGAAGAACGACCAAAATGAGAACTGTCTTTGTGTTGTTCTCAGGATCCTCAGAGAAAACAGTCTAGGGAAGGAACAGAGTGAATTATGAATTTCACCCATAAAAAGGCTTCCAATATGGGTAAACTGATTCATCCTTGCTGTGGCTAATTTTGGCAGAATGATCAAGCAGCTTCTTTCTCTCTGGTCTTGCATTTCCCTCCTCTTCAGCCACTAATGGCGCTCACCGGATTTTCTCCATGTGTGTTTTGGTTTCTGTGGCTGAGCTCGTGTTCTGTGGTCTTCGACCCTGAATGAATGGGAAGAAGAGGTTCCCAGGTTCAACTCAGCCTTCATACAGGGACACTAGAGGGCAGGAGAGTCACACACATGGAGCACCGCCTGCACTGATGCAGCCGCAGTGAGCCTTGCTAACACGGGCTCTCCTTCTGCCCAGGTTGGTTCTGCTCCGTAGCAAGCATGGACCCCCCTCATCACTCACATCTCTCTCTGACCAGAGTTCATTCTGTAGCCCCTTCCCTGCTTTTTCACCCGCATCGTATGACCGTTTCCACAATTTAAATTGATAACTCCTGACATGGAAATTGAGTGTAATGTTTGAGACTGGGATTGGCAGGGAATCCTTAGCGTGGACTTGCTACAGCCAAAAGCCTTTGGTGTCTGATCAAAGCTCTTCTGGATCGATTCATGTACCAAGGCAGAGAGCAAACAAGCAAACGTTCGCACTGCGCACCAGGTGTTTATTTGTGTGGAGCTGACTAGAAGAAGGAGTAGACTAAAGCATCCTTTGTTGATGCCAGGACGGCTTGAAATCCCTTGTACTGACAGCTAACCCCCTGGTGCCTACAGAGCCTCTGAAACTAGAAACCTCAGTGCAACTACAAGCAGGAAGATTCTGGAAGCCTACAGCAGTGAGTTCCCTCACCACTGAAAAGGAGAGAACGCAGAGCAGACTTCAAACACAGGAGGAATGATTCATTTCGATTGGTATGTAAGATCCTTGGGTAAGAGCTGATATGGATGGAGACTTACTACTGATGACAGGACCTCTGGACCTCATGTAAGCCTTTAACTTCTTAGTGGATATAGATACAGATGGGGACCAGATAGGGGTTATTAAAGTCTCATGGCAGGAGCTGGAGAGAAGGCTCCGCTGTTAAGAGCACTTCCTGCTCTTACAGAGGATCAAGTTGGGCTCCCAACATCCTTGTCATGGGGCACAAAACCATCTGTAACTCCAGATCCAGGGGATCCAATGTCTTATTCTGGCCCCAAGGGAGCCTACATACAAGTATACACAAACACATATGCATGATTAAAAAGAAAGAAAATCTTTTTAAATAAATAAATGTATGTCTCATAGCAAGCCTATGCTGAGGTTTTATTCCCCCACTGCAAGTCTTGGTCTATCTTTTTAAACAAAGACTCCAGGTTTGATGAAAAGTGATTTAAAACCAACTGGCTTCTGGATCACTGTTAGCTTTGTTTCTCTAATGTGGCTGAGCAATCTGCTCAAATCCAGTTTGCTTCAAGTTCAGCATGACTATGGTTGTCATACTTCCAGGACAAGGGCTTTTTGATTATAGCAACCCATTTCTTTGTTCCTTTCCCATGTGCCCACCTCTTGGTGTCTGCCAACTAGCATCATAGCCAAGGCAACATCCCCCTCCCTTCTGCCTCATCCAGGGGGATCTAGTTTTCAGCTTTTCCACGAGCTAAGATCAACAGGGAAATACAAAGGAAGCGATAGATGGCTCACATTCTGCACAAATCAGATGGCGAAGGCACTGCCTTGCACACAGGGCTTTGTTCAGTCCTCAAAAGGCATCCTAGCTATGGAAGGATTATCGCTCTAATTATAGAGGTGGAGAAACTTGGGGTTAGGAACAAAGAATGCTAAGCTTTGGTGCCCAGAATCCCAAAGCAGATGTGTTTGATTTTAACATCTACTTTTCTCCAAACACAATGGAGACCTTGATCATGGAAGTTAGGTATCAAATTATAGGATATCCACATCAAGGCAGAGAGGCCAGACAGCATGTCTTCAGGATGGGCAGGCTGAGCTGGCCTCCATAATATGAACTCAGGAAGTCGGACTTGTGCTCGTAAACTAGAGGCATGCTGGTTTAATAATATTGGATCCTAATGTTGCGTGACACCACGCTTTATAGCGCAATTTACCTGGTTTATTTCCTTTGTTTCGCTGCAGGTGTCCAAGAAAACAGGAGATGTGGCCTGACGGATGTTGGGCTGTGCCTGTATGGATGTGTGTGTAGTTTGGCCATTTGCCAGAGGAAAGGGAGCGTGGAAATGGAAATCCTGGAACACCGTTTCCCCACGTTCATGATAGGAAAACCCCCATGAGTTTGAAGCACCCAGTGAATGGAGCCTTGCTCTAAATCAACGTCGGAGAAGGATAGCGCATTGGGTGGTGCTCAGGGGGCTCAGGGGAGACTCCACTCTGGCAGGTACCTGAATGACGCTCAGATAAGAACTGTCACTTGGTGGGTGTCATTCACACGAGCTGCTGATGACCATCAGTCATCTACTCTTATCGTCGTGACAAGCTCACACCTGAAAGGTCAAGTGAACCCAGATCCTGTTGCTGGCCACCAGGGTTAGGACTGTACTTGTTTTGCCAATGTGATATGTATCCATAGAAGTCTAACTGTTTCCACTTTTTTTTCCCTAGATTACTAGTGAAGGCAAGCATCTCTAAGGCAGTTACTCATGAACATGTCTTAAGAGGGGGAGGAAATGAATGTGTCTCTGTCTGTGCCCACTCCTTCCCTCTCTCGCCTGGAGAAAAACCTGAGCAGAAATCACTGGCACCTGGCTGAGCAGCATTCTCTGAAGATGGCACCAGTAACAGGCAGACGTGGGCACCGACTAGAAAACCTTCAGGAGACAGAGAAGAGTGCCTTCCAGTTCCTATCAGTTCCATGCCCGAATGAGAAATGAGAATACCTATTCTCTAAAATCTTGTTTTACCTAGTAGGCATCCAACATTCTTTGTGGCCCTTAGTAAATAAAAAAAAAAGAATATGAGAATGTAAGTGTAATGTTTACAAACCAGGGTAGCCTATAGTGATACTTAGACACTGGAGATCTGAGCAGACAGTATTGGCTAAGGTTCCAGGAATGCAGCTTTCAGACCACCTGGGCAGGTGAATGACATCAAACAGAGACATGCAGAAACAGCAACTGTCATATGCAGAAGTTGTACCTGGACTTGCAAAGACAATATTGTATGTATGAATCTACTGATATTCATTTTTTTGTAAAAACAATTCCCTATTAGTGGCAGCCAAGGCCAGACACACATACTGCCTGGTGAACTTCTGCTGTCTCCGGATGATGTCTGGTCCCTGCTGTCTCCAGGATGATGTCTGGTCCCTGCACAGACCAGCCCTAACAGCCCTACCCAGTCAGGCCTTCCCCACCCCCGCTTTCAACTTGAAATCCTGGGTTCCTTGAAGCCAGGGATGCTTTGTTTCCTTGATTTCTCAAAGCGATTTGGAATACTTGTTTCTATTTTTCCTGATTTCTTGGCTGATTTATCTCAATATCTGGGAATTGTAAAAACTCTATTTCCTGACAAATAGCAGATGGTAGCCTCCTGCAGACAAGAAGCTGGTTTCCTGACACACTTTGGAGATTTACTGGCCCCTGAGGGGGCTGATGAACTTTGTGCCGGTGTTCCATGTTTATTCCAAATTGATTAGTCTCTCTAAAATGGATCATTGTGGGGAAACTGAGGCAGGTCAACCTGAACACAGTCAAAGAGCCCCCCAGCCCACCTCCATCCACAAGCTCCCCTGTGCCCTGAGCCTCCTTATGTTCTTCTCCTATAGAAAGAGTGTGCGTGGCACAGTTGAAACCCAAGACTTTTCAAAGACTTGAGCTCCAGGAGACCATTAAATCCCACATGTGAGCTAAGTGCACAACAGACCAGCTAAAGATGGGCATAATTTCTGGAGGTTAACTCTCTATTGGGCGTTTTATTTAGTTATTCCCTAATTTAAATCTTGGAGAAGAAAAAAATGCCTTTCTTTTTTATTGAAAATATATTTTTCCTCATATAATATATCCTGGTTATAGTTTCTCCTCCCTCTCTACCTCCCTCTGGATCTACCTTCTTTCTATCTCTCATTAGAAAACAATGAGGCTTCTATGAGATAATATAAGATAGAAGATAAAACAAAAACTAACACATTGGAATTGGACAAAACAAACCAACAGAAAGGCAGAGAGCCCAAGAGAAGGCACGAGAATCAGAGACTCACTCATTTGAAAACTCAGGAATCCCATAAGAACACCAAACTGGAAGGCATTATATATAAACAAAGAATCTGTAGGATAAAAAGCAGAAAAATATAATAAAATAGAAATAATAGATAATAAAATTAATTTTAAAAAGAAGAGCCCTAACATAACATCACGAGACAAGGAACCTCTAAAGATGTCATTGAGAACATTCACTGTTGGCCATCTACTGCTGGGCATGCAGCCGACCCTTAAGGGTTGTTTGTTTCCCCAGTGAGACT
Source organism: Microtus pennsylvanicus (assembly GCF_037038515.1). Taxonomy (NCBI): domain Eukaryota; kingdom Metazoa; phylum Chordata; class Mammalia; order Rodentia; family Cricetidae; genus Microtus; species Microtus pennsylvanicus. The sequence continues at coordinate 76,812,898 of NC_134582.1, forward strand.
CCCTTGGAGGAAACTAAGCTTCCATTTGCAAGCGGTTATCAATTGGCGATTGCTTCTGGGCTAGTAACAGGAACATGTGTCCACTTCTTTCAGATCTAAGACCCCAAAGCGTGCGGACACTGTGCATGCTGCCTTGTCCCCGTGAGTTCATATGTGACGATGATTTAGAAGTTCTTGTGTTCTTGCTGTCCTCCATCCCTCTGGCTCTTCCACTCTTCCTCTCTCCTCTCCCATAGGCTTCTCTGAGACTTGAGAGGATGGATTTGATGGAGACGTCCTTTTAGCATTGATAGTTCCACTCTCTGCTGTGGGTCTCTGTATTTGTTTCCCTCTGCTACAGGAGGAAACTTCTCTGATGATGGTTGAGCAAGTCACTACTCTATATACCGAGAATGTCGTTAGGAGTCATTTCATTGCTACTTAAACAAAACAAAACAAAACAAAACAAAACAAAACAAAAAAACCAAAAAACAGCATCATTTGGTTTTACCCTAGGTCCCTGGACTGTCTAGTCTCAGGATCTTGGTCACCTAAGCAGTGTCAGGTATGGGTTCCATCTTGTGGTGTGGATCTAAAGTCAAATGGGATACAGGTTGGTTACTCCCGCAGACTTTGTGCCACCATGGCATGGGCATATCTTGCAGATAGGACACCATTGTGGATCAAAGAGTTTGTGGATGGGCTGATGTTTCTCTTTTGGTAGCGTGCATTTGATACCAAAGATGCTAACACAGACAGAGGGAGGGCTCTTCTCCATGTTCAGTGAGTTCCGAGGGTGCTGTCTTCAGCAATGGGCCTTGCCATTGGTTTGTGGAGAGCAACCTACAGTCTTGGCAACTGCCTGTGTTGTTTGGGGGTTCCCAAGTGACCACTTTGGCCAACAACTTAATTAGATGTAACCCAATCCTGGTACTGGAAAGCTTTATTTGGTCCAGTTAGTGCTCTGTCTCCCCCCCCCCCACACACACACAATTGTTTGGAGATTTCATTTAGATTGCCTCCATTTATGTATATATTTTAGGAAGCTTCTATATTAGGTTTCCATGCCACCTCACAAATGATTCTCAATTCTAGCTGTCTCTATCCACATTCTTTTCCTTGTCTCTTTCTTCCATTCTCCCCACTTAATTCTCCCATTTAGGCCCCCTCCACCATCCATATATAGCTATCTACTGTATTTCCCTTTCCTAGGGAGATCTATCTGCCCACTCCCTGTCCCTTACTCTATACCTAACCTCTGTGGTACTATGTATTGTAGGTTGGTTTTCATTGGCTGAACAGCTAATGCCCACGTATAAGTGAATACATAACACATTTGTCTTCTGAATATCCTCACTCAGGATGATTTTTTCTAGTTCCCTCTGTTTAAATGCTAATTTCACGATTTCATATTTTTAGAGACACCTTGATGTAAATATGCCACATTTTCTGTATCCATTCTTCTGTTGAGGGACATCTAGGTTGCTTCTGATTTCTTCCTATTCTGGAGAGAGTAGTGATAAAAACGACCGAGCAAGTGTCTCTGGGGCAGGATAAAGCTTCGTTTGGGTGGATGCCCGAGACTGATATAGCTGGATCTTGAAGTCAATTGATTCCCATCTTCCTGACAAACTGCCACACTGATTTCCATAGTGGCTGTGCAAGTTTGCGCTCCTATCAGCAATGGAAGAATGTTCTCCTTGCTCCACATCCTTGCCAGCATGAGCCATCACTTATTTCATTGATCTTAGCCATTTGGACAGGTGGAAGATGATGTCATCTTATAAAGTAGATTTAATTTGCATTTTCCTGATGGTTAAGGATGTTGAACATTTCTTTGTGATTCTCAGTCATCTGAGATTCCTCTTTTGAGAATCTTCTGTTTAGATCCACACCTCGTGTTTTAATTGGATTACTTGTTTTCTTGATATCAGTGTTTTTGATTTCTTTATATATTTTGTATATTAGTCTTCTATTGGATGTTGGTAAAAGTCTTTTTATTCTGTAGGCTGCACTTTGTCCCCATGACCGTGACCTTTGCCACACAGAAGCTTTTCAGTTTCATGAGGTCCCATTTATTGATTGTTGATCTTAGTGACTTTATGAATGGTGTCCTTTTCAGAGAGTCCTTTCCTGTGTCAATGAATTCAAGGCTGCTTCCCAGTTTCTTTTTTATCAGGTTAAGTGTATCTGGTTTTATGTCAAGGTCTTTGTTTGGAGTTGAGTTCTGTGCAGGGTGATAGATGTGGATCTATTTGGATTCTTTATGTGCCGCCAGTCACCCAGTTTGACCAGAACCATTTATTTGTTGAGGATGGCTTCTTTCTTCTAGTTCATGTTCCTGACTTCTTTATCAAACATCAGGTGTCCATATATGTGTGGATTTATGTCTGAGTCATCTGTGAAATTCCACCGTCAACATGTCTGTTTTTGTGCCGATGCCATGTTCTTTTTATTCCCGTAGCTCTGTGGTATAGTTCGAGGTCAGGGACGATGATAACTCGCGTGGTTCTTCTACTACAGGATGTTTCAGTCCTGAAAATCCTCATCTCAGGGCAGGAGAGGTGGCTCAGCAGTTAAGGATTCAGGCTGCTCTTGCAGAGGACCCAGATTTGGTTCGCAGGACTCACATGGATGCTTATAACTGTCCGTAACTCCAGCTCCACAGGGTCCAAAGCCCTCTTCTTGCCTCTGGGGACACTGTACACACATAATACTTTTACGTACACACACACACACAACACTCATACACACATTTCTTAATATTAAAAAATCTTAATCACATGAACTCTTCCTAAATATTGGCTAGTTGATGTAAACCATGGCAAAGCACCTTGTGTTGATATGTAACATGATCTAGGAGACAGGACCCAAATAAAACATTTATACAGAAATAAAACAAATGGAGAGAAAAGGGAAGCTGAATTGTTTCAAGTACCTCTGAGTTAATTCCCAGAGTCAGCAGGTGATCCTGCTTTTTGTTTGCTTGTTAATTTGGGTCTGAATCCAAACAGGTGGACTCCCACAGTGCAGTGCTGAACCTGAGTAGGGGGAGAAGCCATGCTGGGTGACCACAGGCTCAGCTCCTGGCAGCCTGGTCTTCCTACTGTTTATTACACTAGGTGGACTAGACAGTGAACTACGCTTACCTGGGAATCCGCCATTAGCCATCTGCTTAGTCTGTACCTGAGCTGCAAAGGCTCCCTGACGGCTTTCTGTCTCTATCTGAGTAAGCAGTTGCCACCTCTCTGCGTACACACAGCGGTTCCCTTTGTTCTGACACATCTGTCACATCCTGCCACACAGGAACATTTTTTGAGACAGAGGAAATTAACACTATAGAGAGGAATAGAATGTTCCAGAAGTACCCTAAAGAACCAAGGCTGTTAATAGCTCTCAAAACAAATGGCCATCCTTTGATTGGAAGAGGTACTTCTGAAGGAGCTTCTTCAGAAAATCAGGAGGAGAACATGATGAAGTGGGGACAGACTCAGACAGTGTGCCAGCTGTTTTTTTCTTAGTAAAGAAATCAGAATTATCACACTATCACATGTACCAGAAATTGAAAAGTTACTTGAAGGGGTAGACGGAAGAGCCTTTATAAAATTAATTTTTGTTTGTTTTGTTTTAAGACACACGTATATGAAAGAGAAAGCAAAAGACAAAACGCTACATGTATAACTAACTCTACAGTCTACTTACAAGTTCTATATGCTTAGCACTGGGTTCTAGCTAAGAACAAGGTGAAGGCACAGCTTACACCCAGCAGGTATGCTGCAGCTAGGGCTCCAGGAAGAAGGAAGACTTAGGTTCTGTCTGCTCCCAGTCTCTTAAAGAGCTATCTTCCTGAAGGAGGAATGGTGGGGGAGGGGGGGTATAGTGGGCAGCTTTAATTTCACCACTTGAGGCAGAGGCAGGTGAATCTCTAAATTCGAGGCCAGCCTGGTCTATAGCGTGAGTTCCAGGTCAGCCAGGCCTGTTACATGTGTTACAGAAAAAACCTTTCTTCAACTGCTGATTCTGTCTGCGGTGTCTGAGATTTCTCCTCTACTACCCATTGTGAATTTTCTTGGCTTTCAATTCTTTAAGTGGCAGCAAGAGCAAACCTGATGGAGACCCCTAGACTGCAACACTATCAGAGGAATGCGTGCAGGGGAAAAAGCATAGTTTAGGAAAAGCAAGGGTTACAGAATTGTCACATTTCCAGACGCCCACTGAGACTGAAATGTGTCCTCTGTGGGTGAACTCTGATTACTCTCACTGGGGCCGCTCTGTCGCCATCCGGGCTTCAGGAGTGACTGTCACTCATGGGAAACACGGAAGCAGTCAATTCTGCAGGCAGTGAGCCAAGATGGCCACCAGGGGGCAATAAAGGACCAAACTGGAACTGTGACCAGGCCTCTGGACTAGGAAGGCAGAAATTCACATCAGCCTTGGGGGGGGGGCGGGGGGGGAATGACCCATGAAAAAGATCTCCTCCAGGTTCCAAAGGTTGAGAAAACAGGAGAGAAAGCTGCCCAGAGTCAGCCCTCTCCTAACCCCCCTCATGCTTGTGGATCTGCCTTCAGTCGTCTCCGAGAGACCTGGGACCTTTCCTTGAAGGTTGCTGCTGAAGCAAGGATCTGCCCTACATATGACAGCAGCTAGCACCATGGGGAAGGAATAGCACACACTGGAGGGGCTTGAAAAGTTTAAGAAAAACACCCCATAGCAAGGCACCCACAAGCCCAATCAAGCTTCTTGGCCCCACTAGCCTCTAATGCTAAACAAAGCCCAACCCTCTCCAGGGCTCCAAGGAAGCCTGACAGACAGGCCCTGCCCCCATTCTGCCTCCTGACCCATTCCTGTCTAGCCCTGCTTGGAGCTGCGGGCTCTCTGCTTCCTTTGGTGATACAGAGTGCTTCAGCTATTTCTTTATGGAGGGAGGGAGGAGTTTCCAGAATCTCACCAGAAGACAGAAGGTGAGCGGGCCTCCCACTGAGCTTATACAAACGGCCCACAAAGGCTGGGCTAGGGGAGAAGGCAGTGAGGTCACCAGCAAGGTGCAGCATGGTCTCCAGTGATGCACTCCAATAATTCAGCTTTTCTGAGTCATTAACCGTACTCCCGTGGGCTTCTGGGGGATTGTGAGCAACCCAAACAAACCAACAGGTCCACCAATCCTTCCTCTAGTAGCCATCATCTTTAGATGATTTAGCATTAGAGACCAGCCCTAGTTACCGGACTTCAGTTCTAGGCCTGGTGTTCCTAGATCCTCCCTGTCTCCTTCAAGAATGAATAGGCTGCACGGATTACAAAGGAGCTAGAATGTTCTATTCAAAGGAAAACAATAGTACGAATTAGAGAAGGGTACATTATCAAGATTGACAGCAACCGTACGACTGAAGGTACTCAAGGGTCCTGGATGTTGATTGGAGCTTTTTTCAACAGGGACTAAAGGGCGGGGGGGGGGGGAGGGGGCTACACTATACTAATTAACTATACTAAGGTCATAGTTTAAGGTTAAAGTTTGGGTGTTTTCTATTTTGATTGACAGATTATTATGTAACCATTTCCCACTGTGTGTGTCTCTTCCCATAATGCACCTGTTAATCATATGCATGATCAATTATATGCTAGGTATGGTAAATAGGGGATGGTAAATTGGCCTGACTGCACATGTACCCCAAACCAGTTCAAGCTTGATTGGCCTCTTTCTTCTCATACCTGGCATTATCTGAAGACAAGCACACAGACTCATCTAGATTGGGTGGTGGTTAAGGGAGAGAGCTCTACTGTATTGCCCAGTGCGGCACGCGCATGACTCAATGCAAGCAGTGGTCCTAGGTTGCTAACCAATCGCTAAGTGCATTGTTCAGAGAGGGGTGTGCACAGCCCATACCAAGTAGAGTCCTAGGCTGCTAACCTAGTCTCTATGCTTGCCTCCCCCAGTTTGTTGACGTCTCCCCAAGAAAAGTTAAACAGTGTATGGAAATGTCACTCCAGTGATGTCACTATCCCCAACCTCAGAGAGACATCTAGGTTTGATCAGAGAGTTGTCCTGGGTGGGTTAATGTTGATGGAGGGAGAGCTCATTGATTTTCTTTTGGTTCCTGAGGCCTAAACATGACTAGCGGTGGGGAAGACCCGATCTTCCCATGGTGCTCAGAGTCACCTGACTGGTCAGCATCACAAGCTTTGGCAGTATTTTCGGGATTTGTGGAGGTCAAGCAGGACTCAGAAAACACTAGGACTGGTCCCGATGGCCAGCTCGGTGGGGTTTCTTCTCTCTGGTGTCTGGGGGGCGCAGCCTTTGCTGGACAACTACAGAGCGTCCTGACAAGCTGCAGTGGCTCTATCGGCACCCCAGCAAGAAGCTGCTGGAATGTTGGGGCCCCTGCCCTGGACCTGGAGAACTGTTGGCTATCCTCCGTGTCAGGAAAAGAAGCCACCCAGGCCTGGGCCTGCACCCTCTGCCTCTGCTCCTTCCTCCAGGGCCTCCCCCAATCCCTCTCTGACCTTGCTAAGCAAAATTCTCCATCTACCCAGTTCTATTTATTTGACCTTGCATGGCTCTTTCTGCCACATCCTGTCTCTGCTCCTACCCCGCCCCAGCCACCCCAAAGATGCTCCCTGGGCCTTATTTGAGCTTGGTTCCTTTCCACCAGACTAATCAGTAGTGACATCTCTCCGTGGCAGGGAGCCACTGGGGCACAGAGAAATTATTCTCATTCATCGTTAAGTTACCTTAACAAATGTTTACGGAGCATCCGGAACATGCCAGGCTCCGAGCTGCTGTCAGGCAGCCCCAGAGACAGGATTGTAACTCTTACATCTGACAAACTAGCAGTGATGGATGGAGAGAAACATTATTAGAAACAAGGAAAGGGAGATGCAGTTTCAAACTGTTCTCAGCAGAGGCAGGAATTGACAGTCACCCTGGAACCCAAGAAAAGAAGGCGCCTGGTAGTCAGAGCCCTAAGGGCTTCTCATTCCTTGGAATCCAGCTTCTATGTGTGAGCAGATACAGCAAGTGCAAAGGCCCCGGGGTAAGTCGAGGTCACTTTTCAGGCCACTAATGGATAAACAGTACAAGAGTGAGGCAGGAGATGGAATTTTGAACTTGACGTATCCAAGTCACACTGATGTCTCCACAAAACCCGCCACACTGCTATCTCCACCCAAAGACTCCATTCTCCCAGCACTCAGGGCTCCAATCTTGCAGTTAGCACTGGGCCTCTCCTGTGTGCCTTAGCCTGCCTTTGGCAAGTCCGGTCAGCTCCACTGTCCTCTGGGGTCAGACTACTTCCTCCACCTACATGGTGGCCATCCTAGCCCAAAGCCCACTATGCCCTCTTCACCTGTGAAGACGCGCCGGCTCACGTGGTCTCACTCAGATGGTCCCTACCTCCTTCCGAGGGCAGCTCAAGTGAACCCTGTGACCGCAAAGTCCTCACCTACTGGGACTCTCCGGCACGCCCTTCCCTCATCCTGCTGTGTCTTAAGTACACTCTCGCCTCAAGGCCTTTGCTGTTGGGCCTCTCCAGCCACCTTCCCTGGCACACACACTCCGTGTGTCCTCCTGTCCTCCTGTCGTAAAGTCCTTTCTGTCTACAGAAAGCCATGTTGATAAGAGAGCCTGCTGTGGGACGATGGTTTTACCCTGGAAATATCTGTTTCCTGTACTTGTTTAATAAAATGCTAATTCACCGGTAGCCAGGCAGGAAGTATAGGCGGGACAATGAGAATAGGGGAATTCTGGGAAGAGGATTCAGCAGTCTGCAGTTGTGATCCAGACACAGAGCAAGCAAGATATGACTGCTTCGCTGAAAAGGGTACTGAGCCACGTGGCTAACATAGATAAGAATTATGGGCTAATACAAGTTATAAGAATTAGCTAATAAGCCTGAGCTAATGGGCCAATCAGTTTATAATTAATGTAGACCTCTGTGTGATTCTACAGGACCGGGTGGGACAGAAAACCTCAGTCAACAAGACCCCTCTCCACCCAGCTCCCCATCCTCTCCTTATCTACATGGAACACTTCCTTTTTCTGTCCATAGTTGTGTGACAGGTATTTGCCACCACCTACTCTGTTCTGTTTGCTGCTATGTTGCCAGCTCCTGGCTCTGTGGTGCCTGGAGTGTGGGGGCCAGGCTGCTAAGAAGATCGCAGCTTGAGTTAAGGAGTCCAGAGTTTTAGCAGTCCAGAAGCAGAAGAGCCACTGAAAGCTTCTAGCGATGAGCTGAGATCTGCTTGCGTTTGTGTCCAGGATGGATGTGATGCAGAGGATGGTGGGAGCCCAGGGACCACAGCTGGAAGGAAAACTGTGCAGGCTGCTAACGTCCTCCAGTGACTCATCCAGGGAGAAGCTGGTGACCAGGGCCAGAGGACTCTGTGTGTGGCCCAATCCTTGTGACTGACCCTCAGACCAGTAGAGCGCTAAGAATAGACCACTGTGCTAACTCTTGAGCAGAGACAGGAGGAGGGCAGTACACATTTACTTCTTGAAGATGAGAGTCTGAAATGAGCTACCCAGACACCTCCCTGTGACAAAAGTAAGAGCCACACAGCTAGCACACACTGCTCTCGGCCAGCCCCGCCCCTCACGCTCCCACACTCTCCAGGTGTCTAGCACTGAGGCACGTTGGACTCTCTAGAAGGGATGCTGAGACAAGGAATGGAGCAGGAAGTTTCTATCAAAAAGGAATATCTGTGGCAGGAAGTGGGGCAGAAGCAAGGCTATGGAGGAGGAACTGAACAACAATGGAGGGGTAGCCGGGAATTCCACATCCAGATCTACAGGAGTAGGAGAGAGGGACACTGGGCCAGGCTTGAATTTCTGAAACCTCAAAGCCCAGTCACCTCAAGTTTCTCCCACAAGGCCACCTCTACTCCAGCAGGGCCACACACTCCCTATGGGGCTATAAGGGCCACTTTGATTCAAACCACTGCACTGGCAAAGGTGGAGATAGGCTAGTGGCTGTCTCCAGCTAAGACCAGTCCCAGAGAAGGACACCAACAGGGTGTTGTCATTAGAAATATTATCAACGCCTGGGCCTTGGTAACCCCAACATCTAGACTAGGCTGACTATCAGTCCTCGGTAAGTATGTCAGACTCGGGGGGAAAAAAACAGAAAGATTTATTGACTATGGCCACTTTGCAGAAAGAAACAGAGAGGTCCAGGGACTGCACTCCCCCAGGGTGTGAGGTTTAGTTTTAAATTGAAGGCAAGAGACATGCACAAACATTTCTCCTAAAGTAAGGCTCTGCCAATCACTGGCCAGCATTGTCTTGGCTCAAGGCTCTCTTGCATTCTTGTCTGGCAAGTTATCAGAACTGTGTGAAATCTCTTTCTGGAGTCCGGTCCTCCCGGGGATGGCACCAGCCTTTTTTTCTACCAGTGTGAGGGAATTCCAATTCCTTGGAAACTATTGTCTCAGTTGTCAGACAGCCAAAGGCAGGGGACCAAATATCTTTGCAAAAAGCCTTCACTTCCCAACAGTCAGGGGCAAATGCTTTCTTTGGAAGACAGATGTGGCTCCCAGGGACTTCCTGCTCCTCCTAGGTCTGGGAGCCATCTTGTCTAAACATGCTTCTGGCCTCGGATGGCAGCATCCCTGCAAGCTGCAGAGAAGATCTTCAGTGAACCTGCACGTGAGACACTGGCCAGACAACCTCACAGCCATGCCAGTGTCTGCTGTGTTGGGGAGATGAGCTCTGTGGCCATCCTGACTGGTACCCTACCTTGTTTTGGCCACAAAGCCAAAGTCCCATGGGAAGAAACAAGCTTCCTGAGTCCTGTACTTGTGCCCTGTTGGCCAGCAGGCTTTGGGGATGGGTGAACACCCTAGCTATGCCTCTGCTGCTCATAGGCCATGGTAGCTGTGAGCTTCTGAGGTAGGGGTTGCTACTCACACCTGCAGAGGTATTTTCACAATTTTAGCACTTATAGGAGGCTAATTTATCCGGCCATGACCACCAGTCTATGAGCAATGCTGGTTTTACGAATGAAAACTCAGGCATAGACCTGAGCTGGCATTCACCACATGAATGCAAAGATGAAGCCCACCCTAACACACCAGGGTCTCCATGTCACCCTGAGAGACCACTCATCACACCCTCTCGAGTAAGTACTAGCTTCCCTTGACCTCATCCCCTTTTCCTGGAATCTCTGAGCTGGATTACTAATTGTGGGGTTGCATGTGGGGTTGAAGCATTTGCCAGAGCTCCCTGGTTTGGTGGCTAGCCAGTATCAGCTTCGCACACCGCCTGAGTTCTTCCCTGTCCTTTTCCTGCACCTGTGTAGATTTGGGATTCTTCCTCTGAAACTCCCCAAAACAAAATAATACTGTTGATTTTCTTGCCACTGCAATCAAATACAGGACAGGAAGCATTCGAGGGAGAATGGCTTCCTCTGGCTTGCAGTTTTAAGAGATACAGTCCCTTGTGTTGGAGAGACCACAGCAGGAGGCCAGGTGATCACAGTGCAATGGTCAAGTAGTCAGGAAGCAGACTGTGAAAAGGAAGTGAGGCTGGGCATAAAACCCCAAGGCCCACTGCCAGTCAGTCGCCCACTTCCTCCAGCAAGCTCCACCTCCTCAAAGTTCCACAAATTTCAAGGCCAGACCATCAGCGAGACACTGGTTTTTCAAACAAGAGCATATGAGGGACACTTCACTTAAGACCTCAGCAGAAACCAGAGCTTTGGTGAGACTTTAGCAAGACTCCAGGTTTGGACATTTCACCAAATTGCCTAAGCTGTCTGCTTGGCTCCAGGAAGCCTGGTAAATACAATACATACCTTCTGTGTGTCTAGCAAGCCCTGGAGTTCAACCCTATGTGGCACTGAGAAGCCTATGTAACTTTTGAGAGCTTGGCTCTCCCCATCTGTGATGATGCTCTTCTCACAGGTCAGAGGGGGCAAGTGTTAAGTAGTGTGTGCAGTTCCTTCCTCATGCCAAGAAGTGGTCAATTCTGGGGTCTGCTTCAGCGAGTTCTGGGAACTTGCATGCGGTGTAGTGAAACAGAAGGTCCTGCCATCTGAGGTATTAGATTGCTAGATCGTGGCTGGGAGGCTAGCAGGACAGTAGACATATAACTGAGTAAACAACTCCATGTCCCAAGAGGAGCTGTGACAGAGCGGGAACTCTCGAACAGTGAACCAAGTGACAGTCAAGCTTCTCTCCACCCTTTCCCCTTTGTGCCTCTGTTGCCCTCGCTGCAGCTAAGACTGGGAACAAGCAGAGACTGCCACTATGATCTTTATGTGCGGAGAGTTTGGCTGCATCCCAAACACATGGGAAGAAGCACCAGGAGGGCTACAGTAGGCAAGAAAAGGAAGGGAATTGAGACACATAAACTACTGAGCCCAACTAGAGATGGGAGCCACAGCTGTCTGTCCACTGTAGCATCTAAGACAGGGCTTGTCTATAGGAGGTGTTCGGCCTGGGAAGGGTGGGAGGTGATGGAGTATCTACACCAACCCTGGATGAACTGCAGGCAAGGAGAATGAGGGCTGTGTCAGGGGACGGCTCCAGTCCAAGGTGATGCTTCCTTCTGGTCTCGTGTGTGCTTTCTGATGATGTCAGCACACTGATATCTGTAAAATGGCTGGCACTTGGTATTATGGTTATCAGAACTCTGCTGTCATCGCCACCACCACCACCATTGTTTGTCTTCGTGTGGTGGTGGAGGACTCAGGAGCATCCTGGTCCCTGCTGCTCTGCTGGTACCATCCTACCCTGTCTCTGCCCACTGTGTTTGGTTCTCAAAGGCCAGAAGATCTAAGAGAGAATGGTGTGATAGGCAGCATGGGGAATTGTTCAAGGTCAACCAAGGGCATCCTGGGGATGGGAACAGAGGCAGGTAATGACAAAATCGCCTTGATGCTGGCCTTCGCCCTTGGGAATTCTCCTCAGCAGCAGTCAGGTCTTCATCCTTGGGTCATTGTGTTGGCACCCAGCATTCTTCCATGACAGAGGATGCAGCACGAAGGTGCCATTCTGGAGGCAGAGAACAGTCCTCTCCAATGACACCCAATCGGCCATTCCTGGATCCTGCACTTCCAAGCCCCAGGAATGACGAGAAAACAAATGCTTCTCCCATCTCGTGCATTTCTTATAGCAGTGACAAACAGACAGGATCTAAAACACCATGTAGCAGACTGGAGAGGCACTGGGAAGCCTGGGTCTGCCGCCCAGAAGGGATTCCACAGAGGGCACCTGGAGGCACTAGTACCAGAAGTGGGTGGCACAATTTGTTGGGGACTCTGGACACATATCCACCCTTCATTTTCTCCTCCATAGTTTCTTGTGAGTCTTGTCAGGGCTCCAAAGACAGATATAAGTGGCAATGGGTGACAGTGGTCAGAAGCGAACCAGTGGTTCCCTCTCAAAGTGAGCATTAGCCGGCCACCGTTACCTTGTAAACTTCTCAAATTTGGAGTAAACTCCCATGTGTATTGTTATAAATTATATATCTTCTTATCCAGATTGAATGTGGGTAAAATGGGCTTCTGAGGAAATCTCTCCCCTTTGCTGGAAGTGTCTGCCCAGAGGAAGCTCAGAGCACAGAAAACCTAAGCTGCTCCGAGCGAGGCATTGCTTTTTCTGGTTCACTGTGTGTCCTAAAGAGTGTACTCCTGCTTCCTCGCTTATTCTAATTAAACAACCGTTTAAAACAAGCCTTTATTTATCTGTGTGTGTGCATGAATTGTGACATGTACGTGGAGGCTGAGAACAACTTGCAAGAGTTAGCTCTCTCCTGGGGTAGAACTCAGCTGTCAGGCTCGTCCAGCAAGAGCCTTCACCTGCTGGGCTGTCTTCCCCTCTCTCCCACTCGCCCCACCCCTGCCCCACCTAATTAAATTCTTGTCTGATCACTTGATCCACTGCTAGAACCAGTTCAGTCTGAATCCTTCTCTTTCTGGATCATAGGTACCAAGACTGATGCTGGGGGGTGGAGACTGGAGTAATCCAGAGGCCTCAGGACAGCATGGACACTGGGGGGCAGAGGGTGGGCTAGCAACTTGACAAATGCCTGAAAGAGTTACCATTGAAAGGTGGCTATGCGGGACTAGTTCCTGGCCCTCTCAGAATCCTCCCTCTGGTTACTATGTTACAGTCAGGCTATGCCACCCCAGTGCATGGAATGCTGAGGAATTCCACTTGTAGGCTGACTGTCATAGGAAGAAGCTGGGAAGGAGGCAGCAGAGCTGAGGGAGGGAGGGGGACACACAAGGATGCAGAAGACAGGGCTGGCTCAGCCAGGCACATCTGGGAGCTGGGAAGGAATAATGAGAACTACGGTTTAGAGACCAGGAAAGAAGACTTGACACATTCCATTCTTCTAGTTCTTGTCAAAGTGTGACCTTGACCTCTCCGGGGTGTCACTTTTCCTCCTCCATAGCCACCTGGGAGAGAGCTGGAGGAAAGTCGTACAGAAGGAGACACCTCTGAAGACCTTATCTGTTCCTAAGGTCAATCCAAGGCATTTCCCAACAGGAGGCCCGGAGCTATTTTTTGAAATTGCACAGCAGTGTCGGGAGGTGCTGCGGTTTCTGGCAGCATCCTAAGCTCAAGCAGGCTACTTTCTGGGACAGTAATGCTTCAAATGTCATGCTAGATAGATGGAAGGAATCAAGCCTAGGCATGGCTCTGGGACATCTCTTCACCCGTCCTGCTAAGCATGTCAGCAGCCTCATCTCAGGTGTTTAAAGCAGGAACCCTGCCTTTCTGTTAGGTGTCTGCCCCACAACCCCATCTTAGCCTGTCCAAATGCACAGGGTGCAATGCAGAGCGGAGGATGTAATATTCTCGAAATCTGGAACTCAGGACCTGGTCTCTGTGTCCATTGCAGATACAATCTCTCGTGGGCTGAATAACCTTTCCCAAATCACTTTTCTCAGAGGCAAAGTCATGATTCAGGGGCTCCATTTAGCTTTTTTATGTGTCCCAACCAGCGGGATATGAATCGGGAGCCCAGACCCTGGAGGGGAGAAATGGAGGGACAAAAGACATGAGAAAATGGGCAGCATGTCTGCATTCTGATCAAGCTGCAACATTTATTTTTTTCTCAGGAGCATTCTATAGCAAAAGGACAGGGGGTGGGTAGGTTGCTATGTGGTTGCTCTAACTGGAATGTCATGTCTAGAGATGTCCTAGATGACAGGAAAAATAAGAAAATACTGAGGCTCTGTAAATGTTTACTAACAGGGGGAATGCTAATTACTTACTTCTGGGGCCTGGGGCCTGCAAGTTTGCAGGCATTCTTAACTCACAGGGAGAGACAAGGGTTATTTCCTGGGCCCAAAACTTGCCCTACAGAGGTGACTATCTTACTTAACTTGTAAAATAGATGGCTTGACTATAACCAAATACAGGTCTTTGCTATCGGCATTTATGCTTATATTTATGCAACATTTTTGGCTCTCTCATGGTAGGGGAATAAAAGTATCCAAATCTGAACCACAAAAGTAATGATTATAAAAAACTTATCTAATAATAGATGAAAGATAGGAAAGCTTGGCTGGCTATCAACAAAGGTTCTTCCCAACCTTGGATGCAGCCCACTGCTGTAGGATAATCCTTCTGTATGCTGTGAATATATATTGCCCTCACTGGTTAATAAAGAAGTTGTTTTGGCCTATAGCAAGGCAGAATAGAGCCAGAAGGGAAAACCAAATGGAGATAAAGGGAGAAAAAAGGGTGGAGCCAGGGACAGATGCAAACCAGCCACCAGAGGAATAAGATGTTCTAGAGAACAGGTAAAGTAACCAAGCCATGCGGCAAAATGTAGATTAATAAAAATGGGTTAATTTAAGCTGTAAGAGCTAGTTGACAATAAACCTGAGCTATAGGCTAAACATTTTGTAATTTATATAAGCTTTTATGTGTTTATTTGGGTCCAGGTGGTCAGGACAAAAGCTTTGCCTCTGTTTACAGCCCACACCAGTATTAATATCAGGACCCTAAAGATTATGTAAATGGTTATAGCTTCTCCCCATGTACAAAATCCATGCAGGCTCTGGGGATATCTGCAAGGTGACTATTCTTCTCTCATAACTTATAGATAATCCCTTTTCACTCTGAGGGGTCTCCCAGAAGATGACCGAAGGGGCAGGAGTTTGATGAAGCCACCATGAGCTGCTGGCAGAGTCCCATGATGTTACCAAATAGCCTGGTATTTCCCAACGTTAGGCAGAAGGGCTGAAGGAGGGCAGTTCTCAGTCTGCACATCCAAAGGGCCATTGGCTCAACTAGCTACCATCCCACTTACCAAAGAAGGGATGAAATGACCACTGAATCCCTGCAGCCAGAACAGGCTTCTGCAGTCCTGGAAGACACATCCTAGGTCTGACTAGACTCCTGGGAATTTCAAAGACTGATTTCCAGTGTTGTTCTAATGGCTTTCGAGAATTCTAGAGAAGTTCCTGATCTAGGACACAGTGGTGGTCTTGGGAGAAGGGGAGAGAGTGAGGCAGAGACCAAGGCAGTGCCAGGAGTGGGGATGAGGTGGTGCTAGTCTGCCATTGTTGAGAGTCCGTGGTTCTTTGGAAGAACAAGATGCTTGTCCTTCTGCCGAAGCAAGGCTTATGTGCCATGCTGGAGTCTCTAGCACTGTTCACTGGCACCAATCTGTTGGCTTCCAGGCATCTTTTGAAAGCAGAGGATGCTGTCTCTCCTGGCCTTGGAGCACTCTCTTTAGACAGCTTTTCTCATTATACAGACAATGCTGCTTTGTCCACGGTTCTTTTCACAGAGTTTATCTTAGGTCATCCTATTCTGTGAACACTACAGACGATCCCATGCACACCAAGCACCATATCAGACGTTCTGTGTCAGACACTAAGGATAGATTAGCAGCACTGAACACACACCATGGCAAGATTGTCCTCTGTGTTAGCTATGCCCTCAGCTCTGTCCTAAGCCCTGGATACTGAATCCTCACACCCATCTTTGGCAGGCTTAATATTACCTTTGTTTCTCAGGTAAGAAAATACGTCAGAGATTGGTTAGCTTATTTAAAATAACACAGCTACAAATTGCAGAGCCAAGCATTCTAACCATGATGCTCAAGTGATTACTTTATTGCTTTAGACCATGGAGAAGGATATGCCTGGGCAGATAACATCATATTTAGGTACCCTGAAGGGAGGGCAAAAGTGCTGTAAGAACTGGGAGAAGGCATGGAAGGATGAGAACAGCTAGCCACCAGAGGATGTACTGTTAGAGCTGAGGTATGAGGTGCCCATTTATACATTAGATCACCCAGTGGGGTGTGGGTTCCGAGCAGAAGCAAGTAAGTGCAAAGCCTCCCTGTGGGAGAGAGGTTGGCAGTTTCATGCCCAAGGAGTCAGAGGGATTCAGTGGGACTGATCACCAAATTTATAGCCAGAAGTAAAGATCATGTTTTGTGGGGTTATTCCTATTCAATAAATATGCTTGGACCTACATCACATAGGTTTTATGTTAAACCCTGGTGTGTCTATGAGAACTGATACAAATACAACCTTTGCCCTCATGCATCTTCATATTCTATGACATGAAAAGATGCCTCCCAATCTTACCTACTTGGTGAAGGCAAAGGGTGGCTGCCGCTCTTTCAGCACCACACTGAACCTTGTCTAACAGAATCCCTCAATAAGGAACCCGTTGTCTCAAATAATCTACCTGTGTTTGGCTTTGCCCTCCCCAGTAGTTATGAAATAAGAGGGACGCTAGATAGTTAGAAAGATAACATCAGGATAGCTTTCCCATCCTGCAGAATGGTAGCAAATTCTGTCTATCCCACTGCGTCTACTTCCTGTTGTCACCATAGGAAATTATCACCAGTTCAATGGCTGAAGCCAACAGCAATCGTACGGTTCTGGAAATCAGACATCTGATTAAGGTGCCTTGTGCCTTGCTGGAAGTTCCAGGAGAGAATCTACATTCTAATGGAAAGAATTTGATTCTTTGAGGGTGTATGACCATGTTGTTGTGTCCTGGCTTGGTGAGAGTTAATGGCTACCATAATTCTTGGTTGCTGGTCACTTTCCTTCATCTTCACAGCAAACAACAGTAGGTCACATAAGTCCCCCTCATCTTCACAGCAGGTACCAGTAGGTCACATGGGCTCCCCCCCGCCCCCCGTCTTCACAGCAGGCATCAGCAGATTAGCATGGTCCCCCATCTTCACAGTAGTCACCAGCAGGTCACATGGGTGCCTCCATCTTCACAGCAGGCCAGCATGGTCCTCCATCTTCACAGCAGGTCAGCATGGTCCTCCATCTTCACAGCAGGCACCAGCACATCAGCATGGTTCCCCATTTTCACTGTAGGCACCAGCAGGTCAGCATGGTCCTGATCAACCCCTGCCTTCCTTTCCCACTGAAGGAGACTCACATGCTTCATCTGATTATGCCAAAACGCTTCAAGACCCTCTATTTATTTCAGAATCCTTAGCCAAGGAATCTGCAAAATAATTTTGCCATGAACCTGCCAGGTACCCAGACCCAGGGATGAGGGTGCTGACGTCTTTGGTGGGTCACTTTTCAGCCTTCCACGATATATAATAACCACTATATTCCAGAATGCATGTCTTGGTAAGCTAAATAGAACTGACAAGAAATAAAGTAAGGGGCGTCAGGATAAGGTGACCCCTCCTGGGAAGGCTTCTCTAGGTCAGGATAAGGTGACCACTCCTGGGAAGGCTTCTCTAGGTCAGGATAAGGTGGCCCCTCCTGGGAAGGCTTCTCTAAGCAGCTTGACAATCTGACTGCTCCCAGATTGATGCCTCAGTTAGTCCTCGGCACACACTCACTCTGTATCTGGATGTTTTTAACTTTTAGAGGACTGAAGTCATCATAGTTGTCAGTTCGCAGGCTTCAGGGGAACCTGTCTGCACCAATTAAAATGTGCTCAGTGAAGGGCATTGTCTGACTGCTGCAGCTGACACAGCTATTTTGGCTCCTGGCGTGGATCCCAAATCAGGCTCTCTCCAGTCTCTGCTTTCTCCCTCATCTTCCTCTCACTTCCACTTCCCACCTCTGTTTTTATTCGGATCCAGGTTCAGTCTGGTCTTTGCTTGTGGCCGATCAATAACTTACTTTCTGTAGGGCTGCAGTGACCGGAACTCGGGTGTCACTGCTCATCCGGCAATCCCAGATGGGATGAGAACGTCTCTTCCCTTGATGAGAGAGAGCCAAGAGTCTAGTTTGTTGGTTGTTTTGGTTGATCTGCTTGACTTCTGACCTCCAGGACTGTGTGCTCATCTGTGACACAAAGAGTAGCCCTTCCAGATGTGGGCAGTGAGTGTGCACAGCTCCTGTCCTTCACCTGTATCTGAGTCTCTAGGAGGGGAGCTGCAAGGTCTTTGTACGCATAAATGCATGTGATCGAGGTAAACTTCATTTCTCTGTGTGTGTAAGAGAGAGACTGTGTGTGCATGTGTTTGTGAATGTGTGTATTATAAGTGTGTTTTGTGTATGAATCTGTATGTGACTATGTGTGTATGTGTGTATGAGTGAGTGTATGTGTGTGTATGTGTGTGTGCCTATGTCTGTGAATGTGTGTTCATGAATGTGTGTGTGTGTGTGTGTGTGTGTGTGAGAGAGAGAGAGAGAGAGAGAGAGAGAGAGAGAGAGAGAGAGAGAGAGAGAGAGAAAGAGAGAGAGCATGTGTGTGAGAGGGGCTTTTCTTCTGGAAGGCACTAATAAATTAGAATATTAAATCTCTTAATTAATTGGCTCATAGAGATTTTAAGCACCTACATTAATCTAATATTCCCAGAATTCCCCTCAAATCAAAGAAACTACACTTCTAATATATGAAACGTGCCAGGTTTAGGCAATCAGCCCATCCTGGCATTTGTTAAGGAACCACAGTAAATACGAACAAGGGATCCTCACTAGGCAGATCTGGCAGCTTGTGATGGAACGATAGTTATATGTAATTTTGGAGCTCTCAATGAGGGGTATAATACAAAAATTTCTAAAGTAAGGTTTGATTTCTTTTTCTTGAAGAGACTAATGTGAATTTCTTAAATTTTTAAATAATTACCAGATTAGCTAATATTGTTCCTATGTAATATTTAGAATTGAGGAATGTGAAATTTTCAACTAAATTGAATTATTATAAAATAAATTGAGCTGTGTAATACTGGCAAGCTTTTACATTAATTATGTTTGCTGAACACCTGCCTGAATGCAGCTTCCAACAACCACAGTTCACTTGTAACCATACGCAAATTTAAAATCAAATTAATTGATGGACAATCTTTTGTTACCTGGGTAATTTCTAAGTAAAATTAAATGTAAAAATCTTGGCTGATGATCCTAGTCTGGGTATCTAAGTAGCTGTGATAATGTGTTCTATGGCCACACCTTTAGGTCTTACGAAACAGAAGTTCCTTTTTGCTGCACGGATAAGGTGTTGAAGACACACTAGTGACTGTCAACAGTCATAGTCTATAACTCCCTGAGCTTTGGGTCTGCGTGGATGCTAGCATTTGATGGTTAGTTTTCAATTCCTTTCTGCCTTCCCTCCCTCCCTCCCTCCTTTCCTCCCTCCTTCCCTCCCTCCCTTCCTCTCTTTCTTCCTTCTTCCCTCCCTCCCTCCTCCCTCCCTTGCTGCTCTCTCTCTAAGGTAGAGTTCATCCTCAGGTTTGGAGGAAGATGGGTTACAATGCAGGACAACAGCAAACATCCCTGAGTTTAAGAAACAGAAGAACAGGAGAATCTGTACTTTAGGATATGATGTTATAAATATAAGACTCAGATCTTTCTCTCCCTGATAAAATGATAAATGAATCCAGATGTGGTTGTTCATATCTGAAACCCCAGCACTCAGAACACTGAGGCAGGACGAGCATGGAAAGTTAATGGCTAGCCTGGACTACATAGCAAGTTCCGGACCAGCCTAGGCTAAGAGAGAGACCACATACATGCTTATGTATCAGACACGTGGTAACTGGATCTGAAGGCCTTTGGGGCTGCCAGGGGAGCAAGACAAAGGCTGTTTGTGCCTGTGTTTATCTACTGGACAGCAAGGATTCCAGTTCTCACTGGAACGGTTTCTGTGTTTGTGACTTCACCATGACCTTGATAAGGAGCTAAGGTTCCGGGAGTTTCTGCCACCTTCTTCAGGAGTCACCAATATGGCACAGTCAGTCTCATTGGCAGGCAAGCTGTTGCTGCTACAGTCGTGAGTATGCAGATCTCTAATTGGTCACTTAGCCATCCCAAATCAGACCCTGTTTATAAGAGGGAAAAATCAGGGTGCCTTTCATATGTAAGAATCTTTTGATGTCTCAAAGTTACAATAGGAATTCACAAATATTTATGTCATAATCTTAGAGAGAAAGCAAATTTAGGAAGAATTAGGTCTGCTTTGGGTATTCGTAAGTTGACTTGATGTGGTTGCTGAATATCGAAAACTAATTTGTTGAATAAAAGAATAAGTGTATGTAGGTAAAATATCACCAATGTTTTAGGAGGAATAAACTTCACAGAAGATATTGGGAGATATCTAGAGAAGCCATATATGACGGTGGGTCACGATTTACAGTAAATAATTCTCCTGGTTAGATTTTTGTCATTTTGACACAGCAGGGGGTTCTCAACCCATGAGTCAAGACTCATTTGGGAGAGTCATATATCTGATACCCTGCATATCAGGTATTTTGTAGTGATAAGGCAAGCAGGCCTGCTTTTCGTCCTGCCCGGCTCCCGCACAGCTAGCTTTACACCAGAAATAACAACACACAAATTGTATTCTTTTAAACACTGTCCGGCCCGTTAGTTCTAGCCTTTTATCGGCTAATTCTCACATCTTGATTAACCCATTTTTAATAATTTGTGTAGCACCACGAGGTGGTGGCTTACCAGGAAAGATTCGACATGTCTGACCTGGTGGCTGGCTCCATGACGTCTGACCAACTATGCTTTCTTTCTCCCAGCATGCTGTTCTGTCTACTCCACCTATCTAAGTCCTGCCCTATCAAAAAGCCAAGACAGTTTCTTAATTAACCAATGAGAGTAACACATAGAAAGAAGACCCACCTACATCAGTATTTATATTACAATTTATAACAGTAGCAAAATTGCAATTATGAGTTAGCAACTAAAATAATTTTATGGTTGGGGGGTCATATTGTGGGAACTCATTCCACCAATAGCCTTGGGATATCAGTTGTAGGGTGGACATGACTGCTTAAGGGGGGGGGAGAGAAGAGAGAGAGAGAGAGAGAGAGAGAGAGAGAGAGAGAGAGAGAGAGAGAGAATTCTCTTGTGTGGTGATGACTGGGTCAGGCAAAGTGAAGTGGCATATGGTTGGCCCCCAGCTCCCTTGGAAGAAATGGAAGGAGCTTTCACAAAGGCCAGCAACAGCTTCAAATTGACTGAATCTCTAGTAAAGGATGACCCCGCGAACCATCCCTACCACCCCCTGCTTGAAGCAAGCGTCAGAGAGTAAGGCTGCCTTCATTTAGACTGTGCCAGGGACTGGTCAGAACTCCCAGCATGCTTTAGTCTGACACTGTTTATCAACCTTCCTGATGCTGCAACCCTTTAGTACAGTTCTGCGTGTCGTGACCCCAACCATAAAATTATTTCATTCATTGCTGCTTCATAACTGTAATCTTGCTACTGCTATGAATCGCACTGTAAGTATCTGATATGCGGGATATCTAATATGTGTTGCCCAAAGGGGTCACGGCCCACAGGTCGGGAACTGCTGGTCTAGAAACAGCTCCCTGGAAGCAGCTACTTATCCATGGCTTAGTGGGGTGAACGTTACAATAGAGGAAAGAGCTCATGCACACGAGAAAGGTAACTGTAGCTCTGTGTGTCTTTCAACATCCTATCTCAGGTGGATGTGTGAAGAAGTACAATCTGCTTTGGGAACCCTAAACTACAAGGCTTTGATGGCACCTGAGTCATCAGAATCCCAGAACCCCAAGCCTCATGATTTCGCTGAGAGAGACACTCTGCTTTGCACAACAATGTGATTATTTGCAAAGGGTCAGTGGAAATTTCATGCTCTTTGTTCTCACATTGACTTTCACAAGTCACCTGTGCAGCTAAGGTCTGATCTGGGCTGTCATGAAGACTGGTTGCCTTTACGTTATGAGAAGCCCTGCTTGGAGAGCCGGGGTCCCTTCAGCAGTGCCTTGATAACGTTGTGGGTGCTATGGCTTTGGGGGCCACTCTGCTCTTTGATGCACCTGGCTACATTGCAAGCTTAAGCTTCCGCTGTTCTGACTCCACCATGGTGGGCTATCATCTATACCCCAAATAAATCCTTCCTCCTTTACGTGAAAAAAAATAACCAATAACAACAAAAACCTTAAAAACACAAAAGTCACGGCATTTTATAACAGTAACGAGGAAAACTAAGACAGCACTGTCTTCGGAATTCTATTCTTTAAGCCCTGGGGATGTTGTCTGGTTTCTAGGGAAAGACCGACTTCCCTGGCCTGATCCTTGAAGAGGACACAGACATAGCACATCTGGTGTCCCCTTCGCAGCCCCTGGGCAGAGGTCTGCCACACACGAAGCACTTATAACTACAAGGTCTGAGATGGTCCAAAAAATTCTACCTTCAGTACAGTTTCTTCCTGAGTCTTTTGAGCCATTTCCCTCAACCACAAGGTTGATTCCTGGCTCTGTTTCCAGCCCCGTGGGTGAGCCAGGTGCCTCAGAGCACACAGCCATCGATCTTCCCATTTTATGCCAAATATACCAAGGCGGAGCAACCAAAGTGACAGCAAACCAAGAATCTTCCAGACTCGTTTACCTACTACCTTGTTTTGAAACATTCAAGCTTTTTGATTCTAGGCTGAATGGGGGTGAGAATCCTTCCATGATACACCAGCTGTTTTCTGGTAAACACTGTCATGTTGATGTTGTTTGCCTGGAGAACTATTTCCAAATAGACAAGGAAATCATAATTTTCACCACCATGAAACTCAGCCTTAGTGGCCAGAGTAAGTCAGGACAAACTAAAGTATCTCCTCCCCCAACAGCTTTAAGTTATGGAATTTGAATATGCAAACTGCCCTTAGGGACAGTAGAGAGAGGGTTCCTTCCAGTCACCCAGAGAACCCTGGGAAATAAATACATCTTTACTACCCAAGGTTAGGAGGAAGACCTAGAAATGTTTCTGTGGGTTTTCAGAAATACTCATAGACTTTATTATAGCTCATGTTGAATATGAATTACACTAATCATGATTTCTGCAGCAGTATTTCATGATTTTAACATTAATATTTTAAGTTATAAATTTATCCAATAACTATATATTTAATATATAAGCATATTGCTTCTAGCTATCTCATATTGCTTTTTTCTTAAAATAACACTGTTTTATTACTATAAGGAATTTGGGGCATGTTCCTTTTTAACCACGGAGGAAACAGAAACCAGAAAAGGTGAGTGTGAGAGACCTCACAATATTTGAGGCATTCTAGTTTTCCTCATTCAAATTCAGTGTCTATCTCCCCAGGGTCTCATGTCCCCAGACAGTCCCTCTCACTGAGCCCAACACTATCTAGCACTTGTGACAAAACTAAGGTGAATTTTGTATGTGGTTATGTTTCTGTATGTGTGGTTTGTGTGTACATGTGATTTTGTTTGTGTAGAATGTGTGTGTGATTTATGCTGTGAGCTCTACATGTTTGTGCTATGTGTATGTGTGTGTGTATGTGCATGTGTGGTTTGTGTGTACATGTGATTTTGTTTGTGTAGAATGTGTGTGATTTATGCTGTGAGCTCTATGAGTTTGTGTTATGTGTGTGGGGGGGAGGGTTGTGTGTATGTGTGTCCACACTGGATGGCAGATCACAAACAAAAGCAACTTATGCCGTACCCAGCTGAAGTCTCTCCTGTTTGGGTGTCTGGATTTCCCTTAGAGTCAGTTGCAGAGTCAGAAGAGAAGTCAGATTGGCTTTACTGCTTGTTTTGGGATGAAGAAACTGTGCTGGGCCTCAGAGACCCCATAGTGCCTGTAACAGGAGGGGCACGAGGCACCCAGCTTTATTGTTTTAGAAACATGATTCATTAATATACTCATCTAAATAGCATTTTCATGAACTAATTGAGAAAGAAAATCCATTTTGAGCATTCCCTTTATTTGCCTTTTTGGCTCACATCCCTGGAAAGGAGGACTCCCCTGTTTTAATCAAACACAGTTGGGCTCCAGGCTTGCCAGCCGCAACCTCCTGGTGTCTGAATGCTTCATCACTACAATTGAATTAATTTATGGACGGAGCTTATTTCTACCTGCTGTCAAAACCAACCTCACTATGCAACGCCATATAACAAACACATTTCAGGGCTCACTTTGACTTCCAGACACACGCTCTGATCTAGGGGGGAGAGCAGAGTGGTTTGGGTGGCACCTCACAAACCGCATTTCTCTGGACATGTGACCCCTCTGTCCACTCACAGATGGGGTGACCTCCTTATAACAGGAGGCTTTGGACAATCCTATTGATCATATCCTCCCTCACCCAGACAACACCAGAAGGGTGGGGGCTTTCTTTGAATTCTACCCTGAACTTCAAGGGCAGGAGGTGTTTTCTACCCACCTCTCTTGCTGCCGTGGGCTGTTGAGAAAACTCTGAGTTCTGCTCACGGTAGATAGCTGGTGTGGAATAATTCTTTTGTGCACTGTGAAGATGTGTTGCTCTCATTGGTTTAATAAAGAACTAACTCGCCGATAGCTAGGCAGGAGGAGGTTAGCTGCGAGAGTGAAACTGAGAGAAGGCTGGGAAGAAGAAGGGCAGAGTTGCTAGCCAGCCAGAAGAGCAGCAGTATGGGCTTTACAAAGTAAAGGTAATCAAGCCTTGTGAAAGAAAGTAGATTAAAAGATAAGTGTTAATTTAAGTGGTAAGAGGTAGCAGTAACAAGCCTAAGCTATTGGCCACTCCTTTATAATTAACGTAAGTCTCTGTGTGATTATTTGAAAGCCGGCTGGCAGAACAGAATATTCCATCTGCAGATAGCTACACAGTGAAGGCTGTGCAGAACTCTGGGAAAACGGAGGTAATTACGAGGAAGGGGACAGTGTGATTCTTCAGATGTGAAGCCGGGGTGACTGAAGTGTATAAAAATGAGCAACACAAAACTTGAAGTCCACCCAGGACAGAGAACACGAGCCATCTGATTTCTGGGTCTGAGTTATCTCGTAGAGTAGTATATGATTTGTGTTTTAATAACTAAAGCTTGCCTGAAGACCAGAACACAAAGCAGCCACACTAGTCAGTCATACAGGTCAGCCAGTGGTGACACACACCTTTAATCCCAGCGGCCACACTAGTTAGCCACAGAAGATGGGTGGTGGTGGTGTGCACTAGAGAGAAATATAAGATGAGAGGAGACATGTCTCACTCCCAGTCTCAGTCTGAGGATTCGTGGTGGCACCACCACCCACAAGATGCCCAATCATACTACAAAAACCTTTGTTCAACTATGTTCATAGCAGCACTATTTGCAATAGTCAGAACCTGGAAACAACCTAGATGCCCCTCGATGGAAGAATGGATAAAGAAAGTGTGGCACATCTACACATTAGAGTACTACTCAGTGGTAAAAAAAAGCAATGACATCTTGAATTTTGCATGCAAATGCATGGAAATAGAAAACACTATCCTGAGTGAGATAACCCAAACCCAAAAATATGAATATGGTATGTACTCACTCATTAGTGGATTCTAGCCATAAACAAAGGAAATTGAGCCTATAGTTCAGGATCCTAGAGAAGCTAAATAATAAGATGAACCTAAAGAAAAACATATATAGATACTCCTGAAAATTGGAAGCAGACAAGATCGCCAGGCAAAAGTTGGGAGCATGGGGATGGGGTGGGGTGGGGGGAAGGGGAGAAGGGGAGAGAGAAGGGAGAACGGGAGGATTGGGGAAAGCTTGCGGGAGAGAGGGGGAAGTGGATGGTTGAGATGGAGGAAGGGCAGATATGGGAGCAGGGAAGAAGATATCTTAATTAAGGGAGTCATTTTAGGGTTGGCAAGAGGCTTGGCTCTAGAGGGGTTTCCAGATGTCCACAGGGATGTCCCCAGCTAGGACTCTGATCAGTAGAGGAGAAGGTGTCTGAACTGGTCTTGTCACGTAGTCAGACTGATGACTATCTTGAATGTCACCATAGAACCTTCGTCTGGCAACAGATGGAGATAGAGACAGAGATCCACATCGGAGCACTGGACTTGGAGCTACCAAGGTCCAGTTGAAGAGTAGAAGGAGGGAGAATATGAGCAAAGAAGTCAGGACCATGAGAGGTGCGTCCACCCACTGAGACAATGTGCCTGATCTTATGGGAGCTCACCAAAGCCAGGTGGACTGGGACTGAACGAGCATGTGATCAAGCCGGACTCTCTGAATGTGGCTGACAATTGGGGATGACTGAGAAGCCAATGATAATGACACTGGGATTTGTCTCTACTGCATGTACTGGCTTTTTGGGATCCTAGTCTATTTGGATGCACACCTTCCTAGGCCTGGATGGAGAGGGGAGGGCCTTGGACTTCCCACAGGGCAGGGTACCCTGCCCTCTCTTAGGACTGGAGGGGGAGGAAGGAGAGTGAGTGAGAGAACAGGAGGGAAATGGGAGTAGGGGAGGGAGTGGAAATTTTGATGGTATTATTTATAAAACAATAAAAAATAAAAAGCCAGTGGTATACAAAAAAAATCAAATCCAAGATCATTTTATGGCTTTCACTCTTAATGTAAAATGGAGTATGGAAGGCCAGCCAGTCCTGTGTAACTGGAGGTTTCTCTCCTGCCCACCAGTTCCCAAATAATCACTCTGAGGCTTAATATTCATTACAAACTGTTTGGGCTATTATCTCAGGTTTGTTATTAACTAACTCTTGCAACTTAAATTAGTCCATTTCAATTATTCTATATTTTACCACGAGGCTCATGGTTTGTTACCACACATCTTGCTTCCCTGGCAGCTGCTGGCATCTCTCTGATTCTGCCCTTTTTCTCCCTGTATCTCTGTTTGGATTTCCCAACTGGCTCTATTCTGCCTGGCTATTGGCCAAATCAGCTTCTTTATTAACCAATGGTGATAAACATGTTCACGGCATGCAGAGAGATATCCCACTTCAGTCTTGTATCTCTGCGAGCTCAGACACTGGAAAGAGAGTGAGTATCTTGTGAACCTGTCTAGAAACATCTATACCATGAAGGGGGATCACTTTAGCACAGAGAGTTATCAGGAAGCCCTAACATCACCCTCAATTACAAGTTACATGCAGTTTTCCAGTTTGGTTTTGTGATAGCTCAACATGAATGATTATTACAAATTCCATAACAAAAAATATGAAATTTCCTGAAAGTAAAAAGGCTTTTATTAATGTAAAAGCTCAGGTACACATGGCTAGAGGTGGCTGGCTTCCTACCCTACTCTGCAGGTGCACACAGCAAGGCAGCAAATCCAGGCCCCTGCCATGCTGAAATGTGGGCCCTTAGGGGCTCCCTCCCATATCCCTGACATCCATAGACCGAGAGCAGACACTAGATGACTGGGCCTCTAAGACCAGATGCAGTAGACCCTTCTAGAAGGTGACAGATGAGGGTAGACTTGGCTTCTGGTGGTGTTCTGGTCTTCCATCCCATGAACAAGATTGATTTTTCCCTGTTAGCCAAGGATCTGTCCTGAAAGCTGGCGCTGAATCCTAACGAGCTCTGCCTGCCCTTGAATCTGACCCGAAGCCCCAGTTTTCCCACAGTGCTTAGCTCAGATGACTCCTGCAGAGCTGACCCTGCTTCAGACCCCAGGCTCCTCTGCCCCCACTGCCCAACGCAGTCCTATGTGACATCCCCAGGTCTGACTCTGCCCCCAGACTTGCCCTGGCTTCCCACTGCTTTCAGCCCCTCCTGCCTTGGTATTGACAGCTGGCCATGACTCTTTCCAGGGGAAAGCGGAAGCAACAGCAGTTCTGCCCACCTGTACAAGAAGTGGTTCTGAAGCCGACCTTCTTTAGTCTGCAAAGAGAGATGGAACAGCCTCCAAGCTTCTTTTGGCCACACCCAGAATTGAAAACTGTTCATCTAATGGCTCAGGGTCTTATCCGACAGCAGACCTGGGATTCTCAGCTTGGAAGAGGATCTCTTTTGCATCTCCTAATTGATAT
Organism: Microtus pennsylvanicus; assembly: GCF_037038515.1. Classification (NCBI taxonomy): domain Eukaryota; kingdom Metazoa; phylum Chordata; class Mammalia; order Rodentia; family Cricetidae; genus Microtus; species Microtus pennsylvanicus. The sequence continues at coordinate 76,840,994 of NC_134582.1, forward strand.
GGAACAAGGCAGTCTGGAAGACGGTGGTACCCAGACTTTTTTTGCAAAACCTTTGGATTTTTAGCGATTTGTTTTCTAGGTCCTTCTCATTTTTCTGCTTGCTGTCACAGCCCCCGAACCCCCAGCAAGTCCTGTGTACACGCACGGGTGTGCAGGCTCATTCTTCTCAGCAAGTCGCTGCTCTGATCATGCCCCAGATCTCTGCCTGTATATATGAATATTTGTTTTTCCAAGAGCAGAGATAGGATCTGCTCCTCACATTCCACACAATCACGGATGATCGGGACACATTAAATGAAGGCAAGGCAGGAGAAACAGAACTAAGAGCCACTGTGTGAACGCTAAAGCTGTCTGCAGTCCCTTGTCACTGAGGAGTCCTTAGTTGAGTTTAATTGGTTTTAGACCAGTGGCTCCTAACCTTCATAATGCTCGGCCCTTCAATATAGGTCCTTGTGTATGGTGACCCCAACCATAAAATTATGGCTGTTGCTAATTCATAATAGTAATTTTGCTGTTGTTATGCCTTGTGATGTGAATATGTGTTTTTCAACAGTCGTAAGTGACCCATGTAAAAGGGTTGTTCAGCCCCAAAGGGTCGCGACTCACAGGTTGAGAACGAACATTTTAGACAAATGAGGCCACCACTCCTGCCTGCCCCCTGCCCAATTTAAGTCTCAAGCCTCATCACTCAGGGCCTCTACCAGCTAAGACAGACTGCGGATCCACCTGTTATCAAGTTCTGAGTAGGTGCTGAACATTGTTAAAGAGCCGTTAAGCACCATTAGAAATCAGTGTTAACATTGTGAGCACTTCTGATGTGCATTTTCCCGGGAAATAAGCAAAGACTTCAGAGAATGGGGCAGTTTGTGTCCCTCGTCAACAGTCCTTAGACCCTTCCCTGGTGTTCTGGCTTCCTTGAGTAAAGGACTGTCGATCAAACAGCCCCTTGGGTGAGTTTACGCCACCTCTAGTCCTTCTGAATAGCCTTAGAGACTTCGGGGAAGCCGCACTAGAACCCCAGCTCCTTGGTGCAGAAGCACAACTCTGGCTCCTGGAGGTGGACCTGACGTGTTGTACGGCTTTCCCAGGGATCTTTAGTTACCTTATCTCAGAAAACTCCTTTGTTCTTCAGAATTGAAGGGCTTCCCTTTAAGGCCAACACCTCACTACCTTTAGTATGGTGTTACCTTTCTCCTAATTGTCTACCATTTCAAGGCCTGATCATGGACAGCTGCCTGTGGCCATGAAGGTCTCTTTTTTACAATGCCCATCCACAGGAAAATCTTATGTCAGCGATCAGACTATACTCCTTAGCTCTCTGTGTCTCTGTCTCTGTCTCTCTCTCTCTGTCTCTCTCTCTCTCTCTGACAGAGTGGATAAGAAATCGGGCTATGCTGTGGCCTTGCAGTTCCCCCTTACCTGCAGACATGAGCAAGCCCAATCCCCTACCTCAATTCCTGGACCAAAGTGAACCTTCAATTACAGCTAGTCTCCACCACAGCCTTCTTGACTTCAGCACATCAGTCAGGTCAAGCTAGATCATGTAGCATGGAGCTTCCCTCATGCCCGAAAGAAAACCTTCAAGAGACAGAAAGCCCATTTGTTCTCTGGCATCAAAGGCTCACCCTTCAAGGCCCCACCCCGCTGCCGACGGCGTGGAGCCAGATCTCTCCTAACACTCTGCTGCTGCAAGGTCTGATCAACTGACCAAGAAGACAGCGATGGCGCTGGTCATGAGGCTCTCTCCTTACCAAAGCCCCCTTAAATCGTAATTTCCGGTCAGCCCCTTTCTATAAGCCTGCTGCTCTTTTCTTGCTTCTGTCAGAGACTGCACTGGAAACTGCAGCAGGAAGATCTGCTCTCAGTTATTCTTCTTCAGTGGTTCTCAACCCCTTTGGGGGTCACATGTCAGAAAGCCTGCATAGCAGACATTTACATTATAATTGATAACAGTAGCAAAATTACAGTTATGAGGTAGCAGCGAAATCATTTTATGGCTGGGAGCCACTGCTCTCCTTCCTATCTACCCCACCACCTTCAATATCACACGCAACTCGAGGAAGAAAGTAGCGATAGGTACAATCCGAGGTGGGGGCCTGGTAACTCTACCCTCTCTATGCCTATGAGAGGACATGAACATCTTGTCACCATGACGGAATGTATAAGCAAGCTGCTGGGCCCACTCTGGGAGCCAGCCTCCCTTACCTTCCTGTCACTGCCCCTAGGGCTGCAAATTTAGGCTGCTTCTTTTTCTTACCTAGTTTGATCTTCATCATGAATCAAGCGGGCTGAGCTGCTTACATAAAGTTAAAGAAGCCCTGGCTATTGAGTCCCAGGGGTGCTCAAAATAATGGGGAGCAGATCCCCAAAGTCTAGGAACCAGAAGCAAACTTCATTCCAATCACTGTGGGGCACAAAGACTTCCAGTGCACTGGGGCCACAGGTCAAAGTTCGGGCGTCTGACACTGTGTCAACAGAAGCCACCTTTGAGCCTCTGCTTATACTAAGCTCATGCACCAGGTGTGGGTGAAAGAGCTTTTACAACCTTGAGGTCAGGCTCAAAGTCTTGTTACATTTTAAGTTTCACAACTTTTGATTATAGGAAGTTATGCTGTTTACTTAGGATGTTTGCAAAAACCCGTGGCTGATACAGTTGCTTTTCATTGTCCCTGGAAGAATGTAAGGCAAAGAGTAGAGTCATGGGAGGAGAGTTAAAAATGAAGGGAATAACACTCAGAGGGTCCCACAGTGGCAACAGTTAGAAGCTAACCTTTGTCTGCTGTGCTACCTAGCTACAAACTGCCAGGCTGGGAGGCCAGAGACAGTTGTTAAAAGTTTACCTCTGCACACAGTAGCTGCCAAGATGCCTGCTCTTAAGGCAAAAAGCGACTGTTGAGGTTAAGAGTGGCTGTCAGCTTTATCCCGCCCCCCACCCCCCATGTGTTTAGGGTTTGCAATTTTATACTCTGGGCTTTTCCATGCCAATGGTGGGAGATAAAGCAGAGACAGGAGGTGTGGCAGCTAAGTGACCCCAGAGGCTGTAGTAGCTGCGGCCGTGGCAGCGGTGATGGCAGAGATGGAAATGCCAGCAGTGGGTAAAAGCTGTTATTGCTGGGATCACCCCAGCAGCAACTACAGGAGCCACGGGAGAAGGTGAGAAGTCCCGCAGGAGCCATGGCCTAGAAACAATGGGAAGAAAGAGAAGAGCGGGAAGTGGGGCCAAAGAAGGCTGAGAGGCTGCAAAGAGCATGGCTGAAGCAGAATCGCAGATTGCAGCCCAGTCCTAGGGCACTCAGTCCCACTCCTGATACCTAAGACTGCGAAAGAGCCACAACCTTCGCCCCTATAGGGCTGAAGGACCCAGTCTCTAAGGCCTGCGAGAGACTAGGACCCTAGAGGGCACCACCTGCTGCTGCCTCCCAGTTCTCTCATTGCTGCTCAAGAGCATCCCCTCCTTGCAGGGAAAGCATCCCCTCCTCTCCACAGCAGGGACCACAGCCAGCTGATTGGCTGCACAGCAGGAGGGACACTGCCCATCTGCCAGGCTCTTCTTTCCCTGAAGGCCTCTCATAGTCTGGAAAATGAGGCCTCCGAAACCCGACTGATCTGATTAATACACTCCTTGAGTGAACCTCACGATAGCAGAGGGAAACACTGATCTGAATTCTTTCTTCTAAACGCAGCAGAAATTATCCCTCTATCCCCAAGAGTCTTTGAGTTTAGGAATAAATGAAGCTATTCCTGTTCTTTACTTGGCTTCTCCCTGACTTTGTACAAGGACAGTTAAGGCACACCTGGGGTCTGAGGGCAGATAGAGGGCGGCTGAGAGGGAGTTCTCTCCAGGAGGTGGGGGAAGCTGGAGCTTCGCTGGCAGGAATATTATTTAACAAGCGCCTTGTGGCCATTGTGAGATAGTGGAACATAAAATAACCCGAGACAGTATGACAGGGCTTTCCACTGAGTTAAGAGGCAGGAGACCCAGGAGCACCAACAAATTTGGCATCTTTTATTCTGTCCTGTTAACAATAGAAAATTCTAGTTGCTTTTTAAAAATTCCACAAATCTTGACTTTTTTTTTGCTATTTTTAAAAAGATTGATCTCTTTTTATGTTATGCATAGTTGTCTGTCTGCATGCCCATGCACCCTATGCATGCAGCACCTGTGGAGGACAAAGGAGAGAAGCAAGTTCCCCTGGAGCTGGGGTTACAGAAGGCTATGAGCAGCCATGTGGGCTCTGGGAACCGAACCCGGGTCCTCTGCAGAAGGAGCCAGTGCCTTAACCACTGAGACACCTCTCAAGCCCTTCTAATGAACTTTTAAATCAAGATTTGGGGACTGCAGAGATGTTGGGTGGTTAAGAACACTTGATGCTGTTGCAGAGGACACAGGTTCAGAATCCAGCAGCCACAGGGTGGCTTCACTGCCATTCATAACTACGGTTCCTGGGGATCTGATACACTCTTCTGGACTCCAGAGGCACCAGGTACACGTCTAGGTATACGTACATACATACATACATACATACATTCAGACATCTATACATGCTTGCACACACATACACACAGGCAAACACTCACAGACCTAAAAAACAATTAAATTAAAAAAATCATTAGGGAGTATAAACCGGCTAAGAACAAGAGGAACTGATGACAACCCAGCTAGAAGGGCGTGGTCAAATAGGAGTGACGCAAGAGATGGAGCCGGGAGTTTAGCACAGCCCTCATCCCTTGGTTGTTGAGGATTAAGAAAGCAGGAGGAAGAGGAAATCTATGGCAGAGCTTTAGTGACCCAAAGCTTGAAATCTGAGGTTATGTAGTCAAACCCAAAACATCAGGAGAAGCCAGTGTCAAGTCACAGAACAAGGACACAGCAAGCCAACAATCCCTCATCTTTTGGGTCTGAAAACTTCAAAGAGTCCACATCTTTACACTGATCTTACAGTTAGGGATGGTTTCTGGAGATCTTGTAATTAAAAAGAGTCTAAGGCTTTCTCCGGGATTGACGGGAGTGCATGGCGATTGATTAGTGATGTCTGACGCACAGAGTTTGGGTGACACAGGGAGCTCAATGAGTGTGGAAGGAAAGAGCACTGCTTGTGACCTAGACAAGCTCAATGGTATTCTTGGAATGGGGATTTATGTCAAAGGTCCAAAGACTGTATGACTAACATGCGCCCCACATGCTATTTCTCTTGGGAACTCATGAACAAAGTGGTACATTGTGATTTGGGTATGTTTTTAGATTCCACTGCCATGAAAAAAATTAAATAATCTGATATCAGTTGTTCAAATTTTGTATCTCATTAGCTTTTGGAATTTGGGTCATAAGACTTTCTCTTGCAGAGCCAGGCAGGCAGGTAGTGTAGACACCTCTCTGGTTGTTTGTGGAGGGCTGTGGGGTGGCTATCTGTATAAGCTTGGACCATCACTTTCAGCCTCAAGCCTTGTGCTCCAGAAAGCTGGCGTTCAAGCGTCCAGCCCATGATCCCGGTACTGCTCTCTGTCACTTCACTAGCTGACTTCAGTCGAAGTGACAAAGTTATCTTCATAAAGGAACTGAAGCCTTAGACTTTTGTTTGAGGTACAAACTCTTCCTGAAGTACAAGGTCTGGCTATTAGCCACACCTGTTGACAACCACCTTGAGAGAGCAGAACTCTCAGTCGACAGCTAGGTGGACCTTTGTCTGAGGAAGATGCACAATCACGTTGGAGGAACTAGAGGTAAGTTCCAATTCTCTGACCTTACGTGGAAATAGGCTCATACTTTCTTGCTCCACATCTGACCTTGACAGGATACGTCAGTGTGCAACCTGGAAGTGAAGTCCTCACCGGAACCCTGCCCCACGGGCTCCCACATCCTGACCCGCAGCCTCCAGAACTCAGGGAGTAAGAAGGAGCGGCTGTGTGCAGCCTCCAGAAGTCAGGGAGTAAGAAGGAGCGGCTGTGTGCAGCCTCCAGAACTCAGGGAGTAAGAAGGAGCGGCTGTGTGCAGCCTCCAGAAGTCAGGGAGTAAGAAGGAGCGGCTGTGTGCAGCCTCCAGAAGTCAGGGAGTAAGAAGGAGCGGCTGTGTGCAGCCTCCAGAACTCAGGGAGTAAGAAGGAGCGGCTGTGTGCAGCCTCCAGAAGTCAGGGAGTAAGAAGCAGCGGCTGTGTGCAGCCTCCAGAACTCAGGGAGTAAGAAGGAGCGGCTGTGTACAGCCTCCAGAAGTCAGGGAGTAAGAAGGAGCGGCTGTGCAGCCTCCAGAACTCAGGGAGTAAGAAGGAGCGGCTGTGTGCAGCCTCCAGAAGTCAGGGAGTAAGAAGGAGCGGCTGTGTGCAGCCTCCAGAAGTCAGGGAGTAAGAAGGAGCGGCTGTGCAGCCTCCAGAACTCAGGGAGTAAGAAGGAGCGGCTGTGTGCAGCCTCCCAGCCCATGCTGCTCTGCTGTAGCAACTACATCACTTCCTACCTGTCTCCCTGCCGCCTGCCCAGGTTCAGGTTCATCCTCTGCAACTTAACCCCACTTAATTATCTCGGAGGCCCTGTCACCGAGCCCAGGACACAGGCTGAAGCCTCTCCGTGAATACCAGACAGCTGAGCAAATGCCCAAAGAAACTAGCTCCCCCATTGGCCCACTAATCAGCTCCACCTCATAGTTCTTGTTCCTATTTTACAGTCAGACTGAGAAACCCTGACCCTCAGAGCAGGGAGGCCCGAGCTGTGGTGGAGAAAAGCCCGTTCACCAAGATGCCCCTGAATTGCTTGGTTGCCTATGACGTTATCATGCCAATTTTCACAAAAAGATGCCATTGTGCAATCAAGGTTGCAGGACGTGTGGCGATTCCCCCTGAGCTTCCAGTTAAGTAGGACACAGGCTCCAGCTGGGCCCAGTTCTGGTAAACGTGGGCATTTTTCCTGCTGAAGCCTGCCAGCTACTCATCAAAGCAGGAGGTCCTCTGGGCACAGGGAGTCCCAGCATGCTTTAGAAAGACAGACTTTGATGTTTCTGGCCCGTTCCTTCCTCTCTCTTCCCAGGAGCCAGATTGCCTTCTCTGGGAAAAACCTCCTAATGCCTCCCTGCCCCCCCACACCCCTCCTGCCACCCATAATCAAGGTAGTTTCACAATCCTGCCAGCCAAGAGAGAGCATTTATGCCCCTACCCCCCGAACCCTGACAGTGTCAGCAAGAGAGGCGGTCTGAGGAGTGTTTGTTGAATGATTGACTCATGGATTAAATGAACTGAAAAGGAATCGAAGCCACCTGCAAATGCAGTTTACCACTCAGGGAATGTGAGCTCAGCCTAGAATGGGGTCTAGTGAGTGGCCTGTTTTCCTGAGGTCTCTGAGCAGCACCAGCAGAAAAAGCGGAGGGGTCTAGTGAGTGGCCTGTATGTTTTCCTGAGGTCTCTGAGCAGCACCAGCAGAAAGAGCGGAGGCACGCATGCACACATGGAGGAAGCGTCCCAACTGGCACCTCATGGCACGAACTCCTCTCTGCACCCGTCTCTCCTCCCGCGTTTTTAGCACATCTCGCACCTGACTCATAGGTGCCTGGTAGTGCAGGACCCACAGGTTCCTCGTTAGAACGGAAGCATGCTAAGAGTTTTGTTGGCTCTTTCCACTCCTTCACATGCCTGTTCCATACGTCTCCCATGCTCGTGCCCAGGTTCAGGGCAGAGGTCAAGGTCTCCTTCTCGTCTGAACCTGGTCCTTGCCCACTTTCCCAGCATTCTGTTCTTGTGTCCACCATGGTTTTGCTACACTATCGCTGTCTGATACATTCACCTTTCACGCTAGTCTGAAGCCCCTTTGGGGATTCCATTCTGTCTCCGTAGTATTGCAGGTCCACTGCCCAGTCCACGGGTATGCACAGAATGGCTCTCTAAACACTCGTAGAATCTCCTTGTCCACTGATCCCTTTCTTCTCCTCCCGGATAGAGTGGAAGAGGGAAGCCACTACCGCATGGGAGCAGCATGGCCTTAAACCCAGTCAGCCTTTGAGCTAAAGTCCGGCTCATCATCTCACGTACACTTCCTATTGCTATATAACCGATTCATACAAACCCATTTTGAAACAAGAATCGTTTATTTCCTCATGGTTTCTTCAGGCCAGAACTCCAACAGAGCTGAGCTCAGTTCTCTGCTCCATTTCACAAGGCTGCAGCCCAAGAATCTGCTAAGCTGATTTCCTCACCAGAGCGTGAGCTTCCAAGCAAAGATGATGCCGGCCAGAGTCAGTTCTTGGGGCCATAGGGCTGAAGCTTCATTCTGTCACCGGCTTTCACTTCAGAACACGTCTCCGGTCCTAAAGTCACCGGCATCCCACACGAGTGCCTCTCTCCCAAGACAACAGTGGTCTAACCTCCCTCGCGCAGGTTTCTCACTCTGTAAATGAGGGGCTCCTGTAGCAGGACAATTCCATCTGGACAGCATCCCTTTTGATGAGCTCAGTCATCAAAATAATATTAATGATACCTGAACAACTCATGGGCTGTGTAACACGACCTAGATATGAAACTGCTGCTTATTCTACCCTCAGGGAAGCTCTGCCCACAGTCAGGGAAGGAAGAGACAGATAGGAGGCTTTGGGGTCTGTCTTAGAACCCCAGCCACCACCCCTCCACCAGCTCAGCTACTTTCCTTGGCACGTCAGTTTCCTCAGCAGGAGAAACAGATAAGCAACCCTTCCTCCCAGAATTGCAGAGAGGATTAAATTGAATTAGAAGTGTGAAAGAGCCAATCAGCGGCTTCTAGTCACTTCTTCTTGTTTATTTTTATCTGTCTGCCTCCTAGAGTTTCAAAGCTTATTCAGAGAACAGCGTGCAGCTGGACGGCATGCCTCAGGAATAATTCTATGAGATCCTTAGCAACACAGCAAGGAAAAATAAGACTCACCGACAATGTCTAGGGACCTTCTGCTTCAAAGTAGCTGAAGTCACCCAGAATCAGCCCATAACCCAAGTGGAGATGATAAAACATAAAATCTAAGCCTCCCAAGGAGACTCTTAGAAAAGACTTAGATCATTATTTGTCTTCATAAAAACAACACAGCCCCCTGTCTGTAATGCTGGAGATTTCATAAACCAGATACTATGAGCATCCAAGAGCCCACAGGAAAGGATGCCAAGGCTGGGTTGCAGAGCACAGCTGACATAGGGCAGATGACGTCGCCCCTTCCCCGCACCCCGCTCTTCTCGGTCAGTCCTATAGCTGTAGCATGTGTTCTACAGTTTCTGACTCACTCCCTCAGCCCCCCCCCCCCACTCTCCTCGGTCAGTCCTATAGCTGTAGCATGTGTTCTACAGTTTCTGACTCACTCCCTCAGCCCCCCCCCATCTCCTCGGTCAGTCCTATAGCTGTAGCATGTGTTCTACAGTTTCTGACTCACTCCCTCAGCCCCCCCCCCCACTCTCCTCGGTCAGTCCTATAGCTGTAGCATGTGTTCTACAGTTTCTGACTCACTCCCTCAGCCCCTTTAGACCTTCATAACGAAGACCCACATGGACAAGCAGGACTTGCCAGGGTATTACCCGACCCTTGGCTGGAAAGATGAACACTCCTCTTCTCTCTTACCTTGATGCCCATCTGGCTGCCAGCCTCATGAAGGACAGGGAGATCAGAGATGTTGTTGGGTTTTTTGTTTACTCTTGTTCTTTAGGGGCCCGCCACCCAGCCCCCAAATAAAGACATGGAGACTTAGTCTTACTTATGAATGCCTGGCCTAGCTTGGATTGTTTCTAGCCAGCCATTCTTAACTTAAATTATTCCCTCTGCCTTTGACTCTGGGCTTTTACCTTTCTCTATTCTATATGCCTTTCTTTCCTTCTCTCTCCACGGCTGGATGTGTGACTGGCCCCTGGTGCCCTCTCTCCTTTTCTTGCTCCTTTCTCTCTCCCTCTTCTTGAGCCTAGATTTCTCCTCTTATTTCTCCTCTCTGCCTGACAGCCCCGCCTAACCCTCTTTCCTGCCTAGCTATTGGCTGTTCAGCTCTTTATTAGACTGATTAGGTGTTTTAGACAGGCAAAGTAACACAGCTTTACAGAGTTAAACAAATGCAACATGAAAAAATGCAACCCATCTTTGCATCATTAATCGACTATTCCACAGCATAAATGAATGTAGCACATTCCAAACCATTATTCCGCAAACCCAGAGACACCAAGGAAAGCACAGCTAAACATGTCAGGGTCTCCCTGGTTACAGCTGCACTTGGAAGAGGTCTTCAGCGCGGTTTAACCAAGTAAACTGGCTCCTTTCCTGTCTGGGCTCAGTGGACGCCTAGTTTCCCCTGGTGTACGGAGCCAGCGCATTCTCACAAAGGTCAGGTGCCTAGCACTTACTGCGATGGCTCCTGTTGCCGCCAAAGTTCACAGTTTACCCCTTACAGGGAAGGCCATGCCATTGGCCATCACAACCGTAAACTGTTTCTCTGTCCTGAGGGTTGAATCCAGGGCCTCCTACATGCCAGGCAAGTGCTGCTCCACTATTGAGTTCACTTTTAGCCTTGTCTTTGCATTATTATTATTATTATTATTATTATTTATTATTATTATTATTTATTATACCCGGCATCCATCTTTGGAAGCCCCCTACCCCTGGGAGTTGCCTTGGTCCGGACTCTACCTCCGGGAAAGCCAGCCAAGCAGTGACCCCACACAGGGAGGGTCAAAAAAAAAAAAAACCCCACCAAGTGGTGGACCACTCCCACAGGCTATTTAGGCTGCCACCAAGAAAAGGAACAGGTGGTCTCCGGGCTTTGCATGGTTTCCCGTCTCTCTCTTTCCCTCACCATGCTCCTGGACATGGGGGAGCGCTACATTAAACTTGGGCATCTTTTATTCAGTCTCATTTGGTCTGACTGGAATTATTTGTGTCAGTGGAGAGGCTAGTCTTAAGGATATACCTAACAATTATTATTATTACTTTATTATTATTATTTAGAGCCAAGATGTCAACCCTGTAGTCCAGACTAAGATCTTCTATGTGGCCTGGGTTTATTCACTATTCTCCTGCTTCAGCCTCTGGAGTGTGGAGATTACAGCCCTGTGTGCCACCCCATCCTGTCATTTGAATTTGCTAGAGTTCTTCCCCATCCTTTGGCTATCACACATGACAACAACCCACTCTGGATCATGGTCATAGGGGCAAAGAGCAGCATATGCAGTTTTACGTGTGGATTAGCCCCAGAGCTGCTCTGCGCCCGGGGATGTTCTCAGGTGAAAGAAAGAAAAATTGGCTGTAACCTGTAAGGACTGGGTTTTAGATGTCTGTTTTATTTAGATAACAAGAAAATAAACCACCCTTCCTGCTCCTCCTTTTCTTACCTCAACACTGAATTTAGAAACACAAAACTTCAGTTAACCCTCTTCAATGGTACACAGTCTGGACACAATACTCCCCAAGGCCGCGCTGGCTCTGCCCAGGCAGGAGCACAGAGGCATGTGTTACAGAAGCCAGCTTGGGTGCCCTGAGGAATCGGTGACACATGGTACAGCTCGAGAGAAAGATAGAACTCAATAAATTACCTGAGCCACTAAAGAGACCTTTGGGGACTCCCTGGGGTGCTCTGAAAGTAAACAGTCACCCCTGGGAGTCTGAAGTGCAGTGAAATGGACTGTCAGAAATATTCCCACTTCCTATATCCCCACTGTCCCTACTTCCCCACTGCCCCCACCTCCCCACTGCCCCCACCTCCCCACTGCCCCACCTCCCCACTGCCCCACCTCCCCATTGCCCCTACCTTCCCACTGGCCACCTCCCCACTGCCCCACCTCCCCATTGCCCCTACCTCCCCACCTCCCCACTGCCCCCACCTCCCCACTGCCCCCACCTCCCCACTGCCCCTACCTCCCCACCTCCCCACTGCCCCCACCTCCCCACTGCCCCACCTCCCCACTGCCCCACCTCCCCACTGCCCCACCTCCCCACTGTCCCCACCTCCCCACTGCCCCACCTCCCCACTGTCCCCGCCTCCCCACTGCCCCACCTCCCCACTGCCCCTACCTCCCCACCTCCCCACTGCCCCACCTCCCCACTGTCCCTACCTCCCCACCTCCCCACTGCCCCACCTCCCCACTGCCCCCACCTCCCCACTGCCCCTACCTCCCCACTGTCCCTACCTCCCCACTGCCCCCACCTCCCCACTGCTCCCACCTCCCCACCTCCCCACTGCCCCACCTCTCCACTGTCCCTACCTCCCCACCTCCTCACTGCCCCCACCTCCCCACTGCCCCTACCTCCCCACTGCCCCCACCTCCCCACTGCCCCCACCTCCCCACTGCCCCACCTCCCCACTGCCCCCACCTCCCCACTGCCCCACCTCCCCACTGCCCCACCTCCCCCCTGCCCCACCTCCCCACTGCCCCACCTCCCCACTGTCCCTACCTTCCCACCTCCCCACTGCCTCACCTCCCCACTGTCCCTACCTCCCCACCTCCCCACTACCCCACCTCCCCACTGCCCCTACCTTCCCACTGCCCCACCTCCCCACTGCCCCCACCTCCCCACTGCCCCACCTCCCCACTGCCCCACCTCCCCACTGCCCCTACCTCCCCACTGCCCCACCTCCCCACTGCCCCACCTCCCCACTGTCCCTACCTCCCCACCTCCCCACTACCACACCTCCGCACTGCCCCACCTCCCCACTGCCCCACCTCCCCACTGCCCCCACCTCCCCATTGCCCCCACCTCCCCACTGCCCCCACCTCCCCACTGCCCCACCTCCCCACTGCCCCACCTCCCCACTGTCCCTACCTCCGCACCTCCCCACTGCCCCACCTCCCCACTGCCCCTACCTTCCCACTGCCCCCACCTCGCCACTGTCCCTACCTCCCCACCAGATTTTACTTCCCCACTGCCCTAACTTTGCCCTACTAATTCCCTCCCCCTATCTCCCTCTGCCTATCCTTGGCTTATGTTACCACTGTTTCTCACTCTTGAGGGAATTCAGTCCCCTCAGAGACTATCCAGGTGCAGCCTGAGTGTGCCCCACCCCCAGGCTAAATTTATATGACAGTATGACCAGTCCACTGGGAACCTGTAGCCTCTCCATGTAAACTTACTGTCTTGCTATGGTCCTCATTGTACCCCAGCGCGCGCGCGCACACACACACACACACACACACACACACACACACACACACCCCATGGGCCCACATGGAATGTCTCACAGTTCTTGCATGAGCCACAAACTTCCTTACACACAGGCCTTTGTATGCACACTTCCCCTGGCAGGAAGGAAAGGGCCAATTCTTCTGCTCACAATTCACGAGGTTCACCCACACAAAAGCCATCAGGATTTGATTTCGAGGTGCTCTTCTCCCCTTCTCTCATGCCTTGGATGAGGCCTCTTCCAGAACTCAAGGCCCCTTGATAGTACTTAGCAGTCTAAAGGGCCAGCTTGTCACTCGCTGGCTGGCAGACCCTTTGGCACTGCAGCAAATGGTTTGCCTTACACTCAAGGAATTCTGTGAAGGGAGGGAGAGAAGATGAGAAGGGGGAGGGAGGGAGTCAGAGAAGCTAAAAGGGATGGGGGAGGCAGGATGAGCATTTGGACATGGGAGAGGGGAGGAAGGGAATTGGAAAGGCTAGAAGGGAAAAGGAGGGGCATGTAACATGAGGGGCCTGTTTGTTGCCCCAGCAGCCCGGCTAGCTTAGCCCCAAAATAATCACACAGAAAGTCTGCATTAATTATAAACTGATTGGCCCATTAGCTCAGGCTTCTTATTAGCTCTTGTAGCTTATATTAACCCATTATTCTGATCTTTGTTAGTCACATGGCTCAGTACCTTTTTCAGCAGGGCAGGTCACATCCTGCTTCTTTGGTGATCTGGGCAGGACTGCAGAAAGAACTTCCTTCTTCCCAGAATACTCCTGTTCTCATTGCCCCACCTCTACTTCCTGTCTGGTTTTCCCACCTATACTTCCTGCCTGTCCAATCAGCATTTATTTAAAACATGATTGACAGAATACAGACAATTCTCCCGCACCACTGGGGCAGGATGAACATGTGGACATGGTTCTGATGTGGATTCTGAGGCATAGCTGCTAGTGGGGAGGATGACATAGGATGGGGCCCTTGTGAGCTTTGGAACCTCCTGAAAGAAGACCAATGACAGAATCCTGGGTCAGCACTTCCAATCATGCCGAACAATAGGACATAAGAGCCATTAGCCGTCCTGGTCCCTGGCCTCTGCCTCCATCCTGGGACTAAGCCATCACATCCCTGTATCTCAGTTTCCTCTGCAGAGACTGTCCAGTTCCTTAGCCTCTGTCACCTGTGGGTCATTTGGTCCCTGCCCCAAGTCTAGCTCTGACTTTCCCGTTGTTTCTCAGTCTGAGCTGCTTGTAATGGGGCTGATAAATGAGCTCTCTGACCGGAGATTTCACCAATTAATACCAAAATTCACTGCAGCCCTTAAAACAGCCAAACAAGCCACAGCAAATGAGAGCTGACAGGAAGGCTCAGGAGGTGTTTTCTGGGCCAGGCCCATCCATTCTGACACTAATCCATTCCATCAGCAGCCATACTAAGGGCACCAAGGCCAAAGGGTCCTGATGCTTTGCAGAAGGCCCTGTCCTAGGTCCCCTTGAGAGCGAATGACTCAGTGAGTCTGTCATCATCCAGCACAGACACCAATGGGAATTCCAGTGTGAGTCGTGGGTCTCTACAGAGGCCAGAGGCAGACAGACAGCCCTACAGAGGCCAGAGACAGACAGACAGCCTCTGCAGAGGCCAGAGACAGACAGACAGCCCTACAGAGGCCAGAGACAGACAGACAGCCCTACAGAGGCCAGAGGCAGACAGACAGCCCTACAGAGGCCAGAGACAGACAGACAGCCTCTACAGAGGTCAGAGACAGACAGACAGCCCTACAGAGGCCAGAGACAGACAGACAGCCCTACAGAGGCAGACAGACAGCCCTACAGAGGCCAGAGACAGACAGACAGCCTCTACACAGGCCAGAGACAGACAGACAGACAGCCCTACAGAGGCCAGAGACAGGCAGCCTCTCATCTCTCACAGCAATCAGACAGGCAGGAGATGTGAGGGATGGGGGTGGGAGTCCAGACACTTCCACCCAGTTAACCTGAAGTATCCAATAACAGGGAGTGAGAAGAAGCAGGGGTCTACACTAGTGAGCTGTCATTCACTTTTGAAGTTGTCCTTTGGGGAAGATGTTTAAGACACAGGGAAATCCTTTTAAGATAACATTTGGTGAAAAAGATCTCCCAAAATATGCCAATTAGAATTTGTAATCTGATTATAATTATGCAGACCACTCAGACATAATATATCATAAGGACAATGGGGACATGGAGGTGAGCTATCACCCTTTAGAACCTCTTATCCTCCACTTTTCTGATTTTTTTAAAATAAATATATTTTATGTTGCTACATGATGATTTTTTTTTCCGAAGAATTGCAATAAAGGCCCCTGAGAGACCATTCAGTTCAGTGGCTCTGAAGAAGCTCTGCTGGGACCCAGCTGCTTTCCTTGCCAACCTAAGTACAAGGTCAGGACCACAACCCTAGAGAGCCAACTCAGAAAACCTAGTACTGGACCCATCAACACATACATCCACACACACTCACACACATACACATATACACATACACACATAAATATATACGCACACACTCACACACAGACTCTCATACACACATTCTCATCCATATAGACACATATGCATACACACTCACATGCACACACACATACGTATGTGCACATACACACTCTCACACACATACACACACAAACATACTCTCTCATACACAAAAAAACAATAACAACAAACAATAACGGCTGTCATCTTAAAGGGCATAGACATAGTTTATTCTGGAGCCGAGCTTGAGTGACCATGTCCAGGGAACACAGACTTAGGTTATTCCAAACTTCATGGCATTTTACAGTGTTATAGGACAAAGAAATCATAAATCAAGCAGGTTTAAAACACACTGCTGGACACCTCAGAGACATTCACCGCAAGACGGGGAAGTTCTCCCGCCAGGCCTCAGATGCAGGCTGATCTTCTGAGCCTTGGGGTTGGTGAAAGCTAAGGAGCCTGCTAGGTTAAGAAATTCTGAAGGTTTTCCTCTATTGACACAGAATGTTCCTTCCAACACAGAGTTGGGCAAGAAATAGCTATTCAGGGGTCTAAAACTGGCCTGCGAGAAGGTAACTAGTCTCTGGACCCACCCCATGTCAATGTCTCCACATCCTGTAGTTCGGTCAGTCTCTGCAGATGGGGCTTCTCCAGTTTTTATTGGCATTTAATTAAAAATAAACCTGCACACGTCAAGTCAAACAATTCTAATGGGAAGCGGCTGCTCTGGTGTCTCTGCCCTTTTTGATGCAGAATGTGGAACCGGCATCCAAAGAGAGAAGGCAAGTCACCTGGCAAGCCCGTGATAGACAGAGGACGGGAGCTCAGGGCTTATTCTGGTGTGGTGCTGTGGATTTGGAGTAATTAAACACTATTTTAAACCCTGTGTCTCGTGAGTCTCCTGTCGACCTGTGATGGGGCTTCCCAGAGCCTGCCCTTCCAGAAAGGCCTGGCCAGGCAGGCTGTTCAAGAATGCTGATTGAAAAAAAAAAATTCCGCCTCCTCCCAGCATCCCACTCCTCCCCCCTCCCCCCACTCCTCCCCCCTTCCCCCACTCCTCTCCCCCTCCCTCTCCAGTCTGAAGAGCAGTCAGGGTTCCCTGCCCTGTGGAAAGTCCAAAGTCCTCCCCCCTCCATCCTGGTCTAGGAAGGAGAACATCCAAACTGGCTAGGCTCCCACAAAGCCAGGACATGAGGTAGGATCAAAACCCAGTGCCATTGCCGTTGGCTTCTCAGCAGCCCTCATTGTCTGCCATATTCAGAGAGTCCGGTTTTATCCCATGCTTTTTCAGTCACAGTCCAGCTGGCCTTGGTGAGCTCCAATAGATCAGCCCCACTGCCTCCGTGGGTGGGTGCACCCCTTGTGGTCCTGACTTCTTTGCTCATGTTCTCCCTCCTTCTGTTCCTCATTGAGACTTTGGGAGCTCAGTCCAGTGCTCCAGTGTGGGTCTCTGTCTCTATCTCCATCCATTGCCAGATGAAGGTTCTATGGTGATATGCAAAATATTCATCAGTATGGCTATAGGATATGATCATTTCAGGTTCCCTATCCTCAGCTGCCCCAGGAACTAACTGGGGACCACGCCTTGGGCACCTGGAAGCCCCTCTAGGTCCAAGTCTCTTGGAGTGGGAGGCTGGGAGGAGGCGGAAATTTTTTTCTCAATAATAAAAAATAAATAAATAAATAAAAAATTAAAAAAAAGATAAAGTAGATATAAATATTGTAACTGTAAAAAAAAGAATATGGCATAGTGACAGCTTAAAGCTGTGATGTAATGCCTTATTTAAGAGGCTGAGACAAAAAAAAATGATCTGAATTTGATGCTTCCTGGTTTGAGAGTATTTGATAAAGAACAAGCATGCTGACCATGCATGTTTTTCAAATATGTTCAAATAAAACAGAATATTTTATTTTTTGTGTGTAGAAGCTAATAAATCACCACATAACATGAAAAAAAAAAGAATGCTGATTGAAGTCAGTGTGGCTTTTCTTGTGACCTTTTATGAACAAAGGCATCTAGCCCTCAGGCTTTGAAATGTTAATATTGAGGAATGAATAAAAGGTTCTGACCCCAAAGGGCCGGCATTATTACGGCTGTCTATTTGGCCTCTGGGCCAGAAAAAGACATTGTTATCTTCCCTTGGCGTGTCAGCATGGTGTGTCTACACGGGATACTGGAGGGTAGGGAGGCCCAAGTCATCTAACCAGATCACTCATCTGCCAAAGGAGCCAACCTTTAGTCTGTGGACACACCAGCCAAGGAGGTGGCCTGAAGAGCCAGCTTCAGTTAGCGGCTGTGCCAGTCCTGAGTCTGTTTTCATGGTAACTCGAAGGGCCGCTCGGCTAGGACTTCTCAGTAAAGTCACCTACTTCTGCAACCATATCTCATTCAAGGATAAGTCACCAGAGATGCCAGGTGTCTAACTATGGTTTTCCAGCTACCATGGAAAGCTCCCTAGACACACACCTTTCCTGTTGCTGGGCTTGAGGATTTACGCAGGGGTCAGCGGTTTGGAGACTAGCTGATGTCCATCCCAGGGGCTCACTCAAGTCATTTAAAAGGAAGAAGGATCACACTGTCCAGCCCTGTCACAGGGCAAGAAAGGCAACCAGCAAACAGGCTGCTCTAGATGCCAGCAGCAACAACGATGACAACGCCTTGGAGGAGGACAGGATTCCTTTCCCACCACAGACCATCGGGGCGGCAGCAGCGTTGGAGGACCTCTGCAGACCGTGGGAGGAAGCAGAAGTAGGATCCTGAGGGGAGATCTGAGGACTGTTCACAGGCCAAAGCAGAAAGGTCTAAAGGGCAGGGTGAAGGGAAAGTGCCTCGCTGAGCTCATGGTCACAGCAAAAGCTGCCCACCGCACCCCAGAGACAGCAGAGGGAGGGGTGTCTCTCCTAGTAAGCACATAAGCAAGGCCAATAGAGCAGCAGTACACAGTGAAAAGGAATGAGTCCTCAAGCGCAGTACCCTGTGTCCTGGTGACAACTGTGGATCCCACCTGGTTTCTCAGCTGGCCCTTGGAGGGAAGCGTGAGGATTAAGAAAGAAATAGACAAGAGACAACTGGTAGAGCCGGGAGGGCACCCAGTGAATACTGAGATTCGCTGTGTTTATTTCTCTTAGGCTTTATATACTCCAGTCTAAAGACGAGGGGAGGACAAGAGACTTCTTTACCATGGTACAAAGATACAAGGAACAACCAAAGTAGTTAGTTACCTTCTCAATACCCAAATCATCAAGTAACCACAACCTAGGTCAGAACATCCTGTGAGAAGCCACACCTTGGGTCAAACCTCCTGTCCATAACCTTGAAGAATTGGGTCTGAACTCTCTGACCTTTAGTTGGGGTGGAATGAATCCACAACCATCCGTGGGCTCCCACACTCAAGCTAGGACCCAGCATGGGAGAATTACACATGCAGGCTGCGGTGAGAACCTGTCTGAAGAGGCTGCACTCGCTGTGGGATTCCAAATGCGTGCCCATCTGCAGAAGCCGCATTTAGAGATGGCGAGAGGATTCAGGATTACCTCAGGCTCAGTGACGAGAGGCTGGAGCCTGAATGTGCTCGCGCACGGGTGGCTCCGTCTGGATAACTGAGTGATTCTGTTTATCTGAGGCCGTACTCCCTACGGACTCTGCTACCTATATCAACCAAGAACTGAAAATATTAAAGAAAAAAATCCTCAGACATAAGCAATAAACATATTTAAAGTAATTTTAATTATGCCGTGCTATTGTTATTGTTCTGTTTTATAGTTAGTGCCAATACCTTACTGGACCTAATTTATAAACTAAATTCCATCATACATAGGAATATATAAGAAAAATCAATACAGACATAATTTAATTTAGGCTATCTTATGTTACAGCCAGAGACAGCCACTGACTCGCCTCACCTTCTTGTGCCTGTGGGTGTTGTGTGTTTTATAATCGGAACATTCCTGGCATTACCGAGTTAACTGAAACGATCAGCCCCGTTTTTCAAATGCGAACTCATGCTGTGTCTGCCACATTTGGTACCTACCCTAATGTTCTACACATCTCACCCTTCAGGGGGCCATGGTGGTCTATGGCTGTTGCTATTTCACATTCACACTGAGATTATTTGATTATTACTGTGAACCCTGTCATTCTAAGACAGCCAACTCTAGTGATAATTGTTGAGTGTCTGTCCCATTGACCACTGGCCATTTCTCCTCTCCCCATCACTCTCCTCTGCTCTGCTTGGCTCTCTTATGCTCTGCCCTGTCTTTTTGTGGAGACACAGTACTGAAATGAGGCCACTTAATCCTACAAGGCCTTCTAATATTCTGGTGAAAGAGTCTTTAAATCAACAGCTAGAAATGCTCAACTTAGGAAGGCATATTGAAAGTCATGTTGCACCAAAAGCTACACCAGTTAGTCAAGGTCCGAACGCAAAGGAAATGTTCCTGAAGGAAATGGCAGTGCAAATCAGGCAAGTGCACCAGGAGAAAGGAGATGAGCGAGGAAGTGGCCATGTGGGCTGGAGAGAAGACCGAACTGGCCAAAGCGTGCCCTAAGCCCCAGCTGTATTACTCAGGGTTCCCCAAAGGAGCAGAACCTAGAATGGATATATAAATACATATATACACACATACATGGGATTTATCAGAATGGCTTATGGGCTGTGGTTCAGTCTGTCCAACAATGACTGTCTACCAACAGAAGGCTCAAGAATCCACTAGCTGCTCAGTCCATGAGGCTGGATGTCCCAGATGGTCTGCACTGTATGCCAGAATCCCACAGCAATAGGCAGTGATGCCAGCAAAGGAGTGAACTTGCCAGCAAGAACAAGAGCAAGGAGGCAAAGAGAAAGCTTCCTTCTCCAGTGCCCTTTATATAGGCCGCCAGCAGAAGGTATGGTCCAGATTCAAGGCCGCCATCTCAAAATATCTGGATTAAAGGTGTATCTTCTTACCTCAAATAATCTAGAGTCAAAGTGGATCTTCCTACTTCAATTGATTTGATTAGAAAATAATCACTCACAAGTGTGCCCAGCCACTTGGGTTTTAGTTAATTTCAGATATGGTCAGGTTGGCAACCAAGAATAGCCATCACAAGCCCACCCCTTGTCAGCATGACACACAATCATATATTACCATGACTAATTTTCAAATTAAAATAATAACCAGTTAACAATTACACCTAACGTTATAACTAACCTTTGTACAACCACAAATGCATTATAAATTTAGAATAGGTAGCAATATCAATTGAGGGACATTCTTTTGTTATATCAAAACTTAAATATGATAACTAGTCATAATGTTTCTACTGCTGTGAAGAGATATCATGACCACGGCAGCTCTTATAAGGAAAAAGATTTAATTGGGGTGCTTACAGTTTCAGAGGCTCAGTCCATTATCATCATGAAAGGGAGCATCACAGAACGAAAGCAGATGTGGTGCTGGAGCTGAGAGTCCTACATCTTGCAGGCAACAGGAAACCAACTGAGACACTGGGTGGTATCCTGAGCATAGAAACCTCAAAACCCGCCCCCACAGTGACACACTTCCTCCAACAAGGCCACTCTGTATGAGATTATGGGGGACAACTACATTCAAACTATCATATTACCACCAACATTCTCTTAATTAATGTTATATTACATGATAAAGAAATCAAGGAAAAAAGACATAAATACCTGTGCAAACACATTTTTAGCAAAATATGTCAATTATAATCCTTATTTTTGAAACCATTCATGTGCTTTAGCTGGTCTCTATAACTACCTTCCTCTACTACCTGATCTGTATTTCCCCTACTCTCCACAAGCACCTCAGTGGGTCTTGGTTCTCTTCCTGAAAGAATGAGTCATAGCTTCATTCCTAAAGAATTTATGCCCTTTGTCATCCTGCTTGGACTGGGATGTTATGGTTTCCCATTGACTTTAATCACAGATGTAGTAACAACAAGAGGTGCCCTGAAGGATCTCCTGAACTCCAGACATAATTTTGTTTTTCTTCATTGTGAAGAAGCCATCCAATTTCCCCTTGGTAATTTGGATCTATAACCCCTCCTGACAATGTTATTCCTTCCTCAGCCTATTGACTTAAGGGCATCAGAAACCCAAAGTGGCCAGGGAAAGTCTGAGCTTCCCTCTGAAACGAGAACTTTGAGACCAGAAGAAAATGAAATAAAGATGTTCCTAGTGGGTTACTAGGGGTGATGGTAAGTGGGACCATTTCCTTTTCTACTCCTGATTCCTCAACTTGAAGATTCTGGCTGTGGGAGAAACCGTACCATATATTGAACCCTGTATTAGTCAGGGTTCTTTAGACAGAACTTATAGAATGAATCTTTCCATATATACAGAAAGAGGATTTATTAGAAAATCTTACAAGTTTACAGTCCAGCTAATCCAACAATGACACCATAAATAGAAAATCCAAGAATCAAGTAATTGTTAAGACCAAAAGGCTGGCTGTCTCAGCTGGTCTTCAGTATATGCTGGAATGCCAAAGAAGTGTGATGTTGCCAGTGAAGGAATGGACTTGCTAGTGAGGGCAAGAGCAGGCAGGCAAAGAGCAATATCTCTCTTCTTCCATGTCTTCATATAAGCTTTCAGCAGAAAGTGTGGCCCAGATTAAAGGTGTGTCTTTCCCACCTCAAGATCTGGGTTAAAGGCATGTGTCCTCCTAATTCAAAGATCCAGATTAAAAGTGGGTCTTTCTACTTCAAATTAAAATAAACAATTCCCCATAGGTATACCCTCCATTTTGGGATTTTGGTTCCAAATGTAGTCAAGTTGACAACCAAGAATAGCCATCACAGATACTAATTCAAAGCACACAGCACGTTCTGGAGAACCCCGCCCTGCCCTCCAGGATGCTGCCACCTAATGGACCTTGTAACTGTGTCTTCAAAAGGCCCTTGCATGTTTCTACCAAGACAGCTGCGTCAGAATGGTGAACATGGTAAGACCAGTGGGTTCTACTGTTGTGGCTGGATGGACAGTCAAGACAACAGGTCATCCTATCTATTTGATTTCTTAACTCCTCTTTTGCTGAAGTCACCTTTTGATGGCCAATTACAAAAAACCATAAATATCTTCACATCCTTTACTCATTTGGAGAGATCTAACCACATACTTCTTCCTCAGATGTCTTTCCCACCATTTTTCCAATCATGCTCATTCCAAGTCCCTGACCATCCAGTCTACACCCCATCTATTGCCTACAGCCACGACTGAGGACATCATGGACATGTGTGGACAATCACTGCATCTCTCTGCCTTTCCACTCCTCAGAATTCTCCTAGTCTGGTTGTCCCACCTATAATTCCTGACTGGCTACTGGCCAATTGGCATTTTACTAAACTAATACAAGTAATAAATCTTTACAGTGTACAAGAGCAGTATCCCACAGCAGGCATATGTGACACCAGAAAGTCCAAAGTAGTTTCTACCTCCTGTTCACTTAGTCCAGTCAGCACAATGTCATCAATATAGTGAATCAGCATGATGTTTCATGGGAGAGACAGATGGTAAGATCACCTCAAGCTAAGTTACGTTACAGGGCTGGAGGGTTAATAAATACCTGAGGCAAAACTGTAAAGATACATTGCTGGCTTTGCCAACTGGAAGCAAATTGCTTCTGGTGGTCCATAAGGACAGATACCAAAGAAAAGGGGACTTTCTAGATCAATAGCTGCATACCATGCACCAGGAAATGTGTTAATCTGCTCAAGTAGAGATATCATATCTGGCACAGCAGCTGCAATTGGAGTCACTGCTTGATCGAGTTTTTAATAGTCCACTGTCATTCTCCATCATCCATCTGTCTTCTTTGACCAGAGAGGAGAGTTAAAGGGAGACTTGGTGGGAGCCCCCCCCCCCCGCAAATCTTTCAAATCCTTGATAGTAGCAGTAATTTTTGCAGTTACTCCAGGGATGCAATACTGGTTTTGATTCACTATTTTTCCTGGAAGAAGCAACCCTAAAGGCTCCCATTTAGCCTTTCCAACCATAATAGCCCACACTCCACAGGTCAGGGAACCAATGTGAGAATTCTGCCAAGTTCTAAGTATGTCTATCCCAATTATACATTCTGGGACTGGGGAAATAACCACAGGTGCTGTGGGACAATGGTCTGCACCCTGTCACTTGTATTTTAAATAAACGCTGATTGGCCAGTAACCACGCAGGATGTATAGGTGGGATGACCAGGTAGGAAGTAGAGGCAGGGCAATGAGAATTCTGGGAAGAGGGAAGTTTCAGTCTGCAGTCATCACCCAGACACAGAGGAAGCCAGACACAGAGCAAGCAAGATGTGACTGCCTTGCCAAAAAAGGTACCAAGCCATGTGGCTAACCCAGACAAGTATTATGGGCTAATATAAGTTATAGGAGTTAATAAGAAGCCTGAGCAACTAGGCCAACCAGTTTATGATTAATGTAGACCTCTGTGTGCTTATTTGGGACTAAATGGCTGAGGGACCAAGTGGGACAGAAACCTCAGTCTATACATAGGATGAGTTCAAGGACACAGTGGACCTACTATGAGTTGGATTCAAGAAAACTCCATTAATCACTTGACCTTCATAAAGACCTACTTTATCTGGAGTCACAATGTGACTTGAGATTTTCCAGAATCAGTGTCAGTTCAGAACCAGTATCTAACAGACCCAGGAAAGTCTGGTTGTTTTTTTGATCCCAGTGTACAGTTACTTCTGGGAAGGGACTGGATATAGACTAACAGTAAAACTAAGGTTTTATCATGGTCCTTCCTTAGGGGAACCTAGCCAATGCTTCATTCAAGGACATTCTGGGTTTGAAAGCTGGCTCATGTCTGGAAACTGGTTTATGGACTGTCCTAGTGAGGGATTCTATTCTCATGATAAAATATCATGACCAAAGTAACTTGGGAAGAAAAAGAGTTTATTTCAGCTTACATTTCCAGGTAATATTTCATCACTGAGGGAAGTCAGGGAAGGAACTCAAATAGGGCAGGAACCTGGAGGCAGAGCTGACACAGAGGCCATGGAGGGTGCTGCTTACTGGCTTCCTCCTCATGACTTGCTCAGCCTGCTTTCTTGAGAAACCAGGACCACCTGCCCATGCTTGGCACCACCCACAATTGACCATGCCCTCTTCCATCAATTGCTAATTAAAATCTTATAGAGGAATTTTCTCAATTAAGGTTCCCTCCTTTCAGATAATTCTAGCTTGTGTCAAGTTGACATAAACCACATGGACCAGGATTTCCTTTTGCCACAATCCCAAGGGACTTTTCATTCATTAGTTTGAGAATTTTTATGCTTATACAGATCAAACAAAATGCAGTTGGTGTCTTATTTCTTCCATCCCTTGAATTACCGTGATTGATTAGCCAGTAACAAAGGTCCATACTATGAAAAAAAAGAAAATTAGTTTATTTGAGTTGCCCATTATGGGTCAGGCCATTATGGACATTGCTTTGTCTATGTGCCTGTCATAATAGCTATGATCATCTTGCCTTGGGCTATGAAATATTCCTTTACTGTTGTATGAGGCAGCTTATTGGTTCCCAGCTGCTCAGCTCTGAAATAATCACACAGAAACCATATTATTTGTAATACTGTTTGGTCAATAGCTTAAGCATATTTCTGTCTAACTCATATATTTTTTAAAAATATTTTATTTATTATGTACACAGTGTTCTGACTCTATGTATAGCTGGCCAGAAGAAGGCATCAGATTTCCTTGTAGATGGTTGTGAGCCACCATGTGGTTGCTGGGAACTGAACTCAGGAAAAGCAGTCAGAGTTCTTAACCTCTGAGTCATCTCTTCAGCCCCCAATTCATATCCTAAATTAACCCATCTCCATTAATCTGTGTATCGCCACAAGGCTGTGGTTTACCAGGTGAAGTTTCAGTGTCAGTCTCCAGCAGGGCTACATGGCTTCTCACTGACTCTGCCCTCTTTCTCCCAGCATTCAGTTTAGTATTCCCCACCTACCTAAGTTTTGCCTTGCTATAGGCCAAAGCAGTTTTATTATTCATTAACCAATAAAAGAAACACATAGACACAAGGACCTCCCACACCACTTTACACAGTGTGAATATATGTCATTGTGATAGACTTATTAAGAAGCTGACTGGCCAATAGCTGGACAGGAAGAGGTAAGGTGGGACTGGCAGACAAAAAAAATCAAAGAAGGAAGGAGTCTCAAGAGCTTTGAGGAGATGCAGAGGAAGCAGGAGACTGAACTTGTAATACTGAGAAAAGATACCGAGCCATGTGACAAAGTGCAGACAAGAATGGGTTAATTTAAGTTATAGGAGCTAGTTAAAAACAAGTCTGAGTTATTGGCCAAGCACTTTTTAAGTAACAATAAGCCTCTGTGTGGTTAATTGGGAACTGGCTGATGGGACAGAAAAGTCTGACTACATTGGACAACTCAGTGCTGTCACCTGGCCCTTGCTGCTTGGGGCCCAATTAAACCCATTACATTTAATTTGTCCAGCTGAGGGGCAGTGTCTCCAGCCCCAAGGACAGGCACAAAGAAGGTGACAACAAAGCTCTTCAGATGTGCTGGTGCCCCCTCACCACTCTGCATCTTATAGGATTGGTGAAGGGCATATCTTCTGGGCCTTCCCATCATGGGGGATTAGGGTTTACCCAGCGTGCCCACTCTAGCTTTGCAATTTTCCTGAGCATTAAAATCCCTTCACCAGCACCAAGCCAAGGAGAGCAAGCATCTCCAGCTCCTTTGCAGCAGGCTGTCTTCTGACAAAGGCTTTAGCTATCCATTCAAACCAATGCTTGATACCTTTAAAAAAAACTGTGAAAGCTTGCATATTAAATCTAGAATCTCCACCCAGCAGGTTCATATCAATAAACACAGTTTATCTAGTTTTATATTTCATCCACCATACCTCATGCATTAAAATCCATTCCCACACATGCTCCCCAGACTTCTGCCTGGAATTAGCAAACCTATTAAGTTCTTTAGGAGTGTTGCACACCTCCTCATGGACTTCACTTTCTATTTCCTCCCTAGGAGCCTGCGTTGCTTTAAGTCTGGTTATACGTCTAGAGGCAACCATTGGTGGGCTCTGGGGGACATTAGTATTGTCTTGCTTGGCATCTGCTTCAGAAAAAGTCACTGCTGATTTAGCGGACGATGGAGGATTATTCATTTCCTTAGTCTAAGGAAGAAAAGGCAGCATTTCAGGGGGCGGAGTATGAGTACATCTTCTGCTTGGAGACTAATTTCTTAGGTGAGATAAACCCCTGAGAATTCTCTGACTCAATAGCATCCTCCCACACATCTCTATCCCAAGGTACAGGATCCCATTCCTTACCAATTAATGTTCTTGCTTTAATCGCTGACACCCTCCCAAGGCTGGGACTTGTATTCCCTTTGTAGTTCAGCCAACCTTATAAAGATGGCTTCGGTTTGATTTCCCTAAACTTGAGCTCTGTGGCTGCTGGAGAGAAGATTCTCTCCCAGGACCTTAGAAGTCTTTCGTCTATTTATTCCCACTTGGAGCTGGTCAATTTTTTTGTTCGTTTTTTTAAGGATTTTATTTTATTTGCTCATGTGTTTGCATCTGTCTACCATCTCTGTGCAGGTGGCTTGTAGAAGTCAGAAAAGGGCGTGGGATCCTCTGGAGCTGGAGTTACCGACTGTGACTGTGAGCTGCTCTGTATGGATGTGGAGCTACAAAATCTGGTCCTTTGTAGGTCCTTCATCCTGAGCCATCCCTCCAGACCCGGTCGATGTTAGCACCGAGTTCATTGTTGGCCTTCACTGCATTCTGAGATGCTGGAAGTTGGTTAGTTTTATTGTGGAGAATATTCTTTTTCTTTATCAGTTCTCTAGAGATGCTTGGAGCAGCAATCAGCAGCATCATTTAATAGAAAGGCTTACAGACTGTGGTCCAGTTGGTCCACCAATGGCTGCCTACCAACAGAAGGTTCAGTCATTCAGTAGCTGTTCAGTTCATGAGGCTGGATGCCCATGAGGCTCTTCTGGACTTCCTAGCTGCTCTTTGATATACTCTGGACTCCCAAAGAAGTCATCATAATGCCAGTGAATGATAGACTTGCCAGTGAGAGTGAATGCGAGAGAGAGAGAGAGAGAGAGAGAGAGAGAGAGAGAGAGAGAGAGAGAGAGAGATCTACCTTCTCCTATGTCCTTTACATAGGCTGCCAGCAGAAGGTGTAGCCCAGATTAAAGGTGAATTTTCCCACCTCAAATGGTTTAATTGGGAAAAAAATCCCTCACAGGTGTACCCAGCCACTTGGGTTTTAAGTTAATCCCAGATGTAGTCAAATTGACAACCAAGAGTAGCCATCACAAAAGCCTAATGAAAATGAGAAATTAAAAATTCAAAAGAGTGGCGGGTAATTTATTGCAAGAATAGAGGCTACTAATCTGCCTTCTCCCCTCAGTTCATCTTCTTATGTTCATGATCATGCTCAGTTATCATTTCAAAATAGCTTATAATTATCCAAACATATGGCAACCACAAAGCAAAAATCCATAACATAAAGACCAAAACCAATAAGTCAAGACTAAAAACTATTACTAGAAAAATTCACTTAAATGCAGCAGGAATGTGACATGGAAACTAGGAAATGAGTTTCAACAGGACCACAGACCAAAATGCACAACAGCCACATTGCAGCCCTAACATCCAAAATCTTCTTAAACAGGTGTTCTAGGTCTTGGCAAAGAGACTCAGTAGGTAAGCAGCTTGCCATACAAGTATAAGGACCCCGGCACCCAAATAAATGCAAGGTGGGCATGGGAACTCAACTGTGAATCCAACCCTTAAGAGGTAGGGACAGGCAGTAAAATGCCTCTGCTTACACTCTGTGAGGCAAAGATTACCGTGATAGCAAAACCAGACAAAGACAAAGCTGTTCATTGATATCAATGATGGAGTGTAAACACTAAAATTCTCATCAAAATACTATTAAAACAAATAGAACTGCATATTAACAAAATTATTCTCCTTGATCAAGTAGTGCAAAGGGGTTTAATATTTTAAATCAATAAAGGCAATATCCCACATCAGCTGAAGACGGACAAAACCCATAAAATCCTAGCAACAAAGCAGAAAGAGCATTGAATTGTAATAAGCTCCCAGACTGCTGCACAACTGACCCCATGATGGAAGTGCAATTCCAGCCATAAAACTCAGCACATTGACAGCACCACCTACCAAAATGAAAACAAAGACCTCATCCATCAAAGTTCACAGTTCTGGGAAAGTCTCTAATGTACTAACCTTGCTTTTTGGCTTCTGTAGTTCTACGTCTGGTGAACCATTTTTGTTAACCGAAGTGTGTCAACCCGGAACATGGTTTTTGTACTTAAAGGTCACCCTGAGAAAGACTCAGTGCGACAATGGGATCCCTAATACCTAGTGCCAGTGCCGTCACCAGCCGACTAATAGAGACGTTGATGACTTTCTATTGGCTTAAACCTGCATCCGAGTAACCTTCTTTGATGCCTACCCTGCAACATAATAGAAGTTGACACTCTCTTTACTGTTTTACTAGAAATAACACTTAAATTATAACTGAACCACCCAGGTAAGAAAAAGAAACAAAAGCCCCAAAGTGAAAATGAGTATCGTCACTGTTGCTGCCAGAAAACGGCACCACCTTCTACACAAACAACACTAAAGATGCCATTGAAATGTTACCCGAGCTACTAAAACAAACACAGACATCAGAAGCGTTGCTTACGCTCAGAAAATTGCTGGGAAAAGAAAAGAGAATACTTTTTAAAGTAGTCATAAGGAAGCAAAACCAAATAAATGTCCAAAAATATTTGTTCAAAGCAGTAAAGGATTACCAACGACAACTGTAAGGGAAGGCGGACAGAGTGGAATCCCAGTGGCCTACTAGAATTTCTATTACTGCAAGTGATTGCCAAGTTCAGTGCAATCTCCATTAAAATATAGGTGACATCATTTACATAATTATAAGAAATAATTCTGCCCACACAAAGGAGTCAAAATCATGTACACACACACACACACACACACACACACACACACACACACACCCCTTAAATAACTGAAGTAAGTTTGAGCAAAAAGAACATAGCAGGAGTTAAAATACCACGTATGACTTCAAAATATACTACAAACCATGGTGAAAAAGTTGACATAGTATTAACATAAAAACTATCACAAAGATCAATGAAACAGACTAGAGAGCCTTGAATTGAAATAGTAAGACTCAGTTTCCATTACAGTGTCCAGAACACATGTCCTCATCAAAGGACGCTAAGAAAGTGTCACACACAGAGGAATGGAAATGGATTTCCATTAAATATATGACCGTTAAAGAAGTCAACTCAAAACAGATTAAAGATGCAAAACTATGAAATTACTTGGAAAACACGGATGCAATGCTTTGGGATGTTGACATAAACAATTATTTGCCAAGGCCTCAAAGGCACAAGAAACAAGGAAGAGTGGATAAATGAGATTCCAGGAGACAGAATCTCTCTCTTGGAAAACACTCAAGGAAATGAAGAAACAATCCTCAGGATGGGGGATATTATTTTCACACTATCTGTCTGAGATAGGGACATTAACTAAGAATATAAAAGGAATGGAAAAGCCCTGAATAACTTCGCAAACAAGATTTAAAAACAGACAACTGACAATAACGTGGCATGGTGGTCCTCACCCAGTATTTGGGGGGACTGAGACAGAAGAATTTCTAGTTTGAGGGGAACCTGGGCTACACAATGAGACCTCTCAAAATAAAACACCTAAATAATAAATATTAGAAATGAACAATAGGGCAACACAGAAATTCTCAAAATAAGATATACAAATGGCCGTCACGTGTATAAAAATTTTTCAATATTACTACTCACCATGGAAGCACAAACCATCTCACCTGCTGGTAGGAATGTAAGCTGCTACAGTGAAGAAGTTATGGAGGGCTCTCAAAAAGTTAGACAGTCTGACACACAATCCCGCAATCCTGCTAGAGAGGACTTGAAATAAGTATGTGCTCCCATGCCCATTAACTACAGCATTCACAATGACTAGGGAATGGAAATTGTACCACGTATAAATATATGTGCTAAAATATCACATCACAGCCCATGTGTGTAGAGCTTTATGCTTTTATGTATCAGTGAAGTAAAATTAATAGAGGGGATAAAAGAAAAAAAGCAAGATTAAATGCTTCACTTAGATAACCCACAATCCTCGTGAGACAGTACATTAATCAATCCATAATCATTCACAAAAACAATAAAACATGTCATCTTTACTCCCCCTGATATGCACCATCCCTCTGCATAGACCTCAGCATTCCCCCTCATCACCTAACCCCCACCTACGCGTGGGTCCCCCACTCATCATCTCTTCCCACCCATCCTCAGCGCCCATAGCTTTCCTATAGAAGGCATTTCAGCTAGCTCCCTAGCACATCTCCACAGCTCCATTTATTCGCCTGCCCCTCCTCCAACCCAAACTCACCATTATTTCCTAAATAAAAAGCTTTGGCCAACAGGAATTCCACCACTGGCCAGCACTTTCCTCCCTCTGCCCACGAACATTAGTCGAGTGTTTGTTACACCAGGCATCTTCTATCTGTTGCTTCTCCTAGTCCTCCCATTTCAGGAGCAAACAGAAGCTCCCCAAAGGTAAGCTGGCAGGCTGAACACCTCATGATGAAAGGGATCAAGATCAGAATTCAGTGTGTTTAACTTGGAAATCCTCCTTTATTACCCCACCACTTATAAGCCATTTGCAATGCCAGTATCTCATGCTTTCAAGCCTTGAAGCCACCTTCTGTGTTTCTCGAAGCAGGCCTGACATGAAATACGAGAAGAAATTCAGAAAAGGAAGAAAGGTACTATGGACTAAAAGTAGGTGGGTCACAGATCACAATGGCCTTGAAGGACAAGGTAAAGACCTTGGAGACTTCTAAGCGGCACAGGAAGTCCTTAGGCAGAAGTCACACTCATCTGGCTTCCTGTGTACAGCTCTCAGGCAGGCTGGCAGCGGGCAGGAGTGGGGGCAGGGAGATACACTACTATGGCTAGGGTTGGGCACTGAGATAGCACAGGGAAGAGGGGAAGAAGTAGATGGGTTAACAAGATGTTCCTAACTACCAAGGAGGTCAAGACCATACCTGAAAATGGAGTCAGTGCTTCCCACTGCCTCCAGGGAGCCTGTTCTAGTGAAAATCTGAGCCCAGTCTTAGTCTGTAGAGCAACAGATCCATTTTGAGAGCATTAAGTGCTTAACAGATATTAGTGTGTTTTCATCTTCTACATACCCCAAAGCTCCAAGGGACAGGTTTATTGTCCCCATGAGCTGGTGTCTAGTGCTTACCAATTTCTTTTATTCCCTTCTTTCTCTGATGGCAGCAGGATAGGAAAATAACCAAGGCTCACCTGCTACTAGCTGGCACCAAGTCAGCCTTCAGAATACCGTTCCCTGCTGTCCAAGATCACACATTGGATTTTACTGAAGTGAGTTACAGGACCCATGGAAATTCAACACTGTTGTTAGGCAGACACAAAAGATTATCACTCACTGGCAAGAGCTAAGAGGAACTGAGGACAGCCAAAGATGAGAAGAGACACTGAGGCTTGTCAGTAGAAAGGTCTTGGGTAGAAAGCAACACAAAAAGGAGATGCTCCAATTTAGAAGTAGAGGCTGTGCTGTTCAACTGTCATCTTGATAATCTAGAATCATCTAGGATGGGACTCTCATTGAGGGACTGTTCTAGACTAGGTTGGCCTGTGGGCATGTCTGGAAGATATTGTCTTGACCACACTGAGGTAGAAAGAGCTGTCTATTGCGGGTGGCACCATTCCCTGGCAGGGGTTCTGGAACTGTTTAAGAGCAGAGAAAGCAAGTTGGGCTAAGCATCCATTTATTCATCGCTCCCTGCTCTTGGCTGTGGAAACAACAAAAGTAGCTGGTTCAAATGGCTGCTGGTTTCATCACAACTATGGGCAGTAACCTGAAGCTGTAAACCAAGAAGACCCTCTCACCTGTTCCTCACCTTTGTTGGTGTATTTTATTACAGAAAATGGAAAAGAAACTAAGACAGAGCCTTTGAGATCTAGACACAACACGTAGGCTTCAAACAGTCAACAGCTTCTGAGCATAAACCTCATCAGCTCTGTCTGCTGGTGTGTTGAGCTCTGGAGACCCCAGGGAAGGAAAATGATTTTATGTTGATATCCCTGTGGCTAAGGCAGGAGATCCGCTCAGGACTGCAAAAGGAGCCAACTGCCAAGGGGCTCAGTGGGTTTTCCTGTGCACTGTATGACCATTGACCTTAACCTGGGATATAAAAATCTTTCAATTTAGTGTTTTAGGGTATGAAAGAAGAACAGATGAAGTTTAGGAAGAACAGTAGAAATAAATTGTGATGTAGAACCTGCATGAGTCTGAGAAGAAAAACCTAGAGGGAAACAGCAGGGGCCATTGGCGGGTCTGTGAGCACACCCCAGGGGTGACATGGAGTATGCATCGGTGGCATGGGAGCAGCCACAGGTGCCACCAGAGACAGAGATACTGCCTTGCCACATTCACTTATTCCTGATGGCTTCAGCAAAGCACTTTAATATACTAGTGTGCCTTAGGTGTCTCCGTTCCACTCAGGTCCGGATGGATTTGCTATGTTCTGATGTAAATTAGGTTGAACTGCTCTGAGATGTAAACTGTTTTTCAAGTGCAGTTTCCAGCACTCATAATGTATGAGTTTCTGCTCTGATGTCTGAGGAGTGGAGCCTGGCTGAGAGGGAGGCATGGGAAAATCAGTAAAATGCTTCTCCTCCATGAAAGAAGAGAGAGGAGCAAGGCACCAAACTCAGTTCACAAAGTTGAACCATTGATACAGTCATCTGTTTCAGACATGGCTACTGCATGATGTATAGCCAAGCAGTAGCACTTGTATGCTATGTATGTTACAGAGGACATATACACTTATATATACATTATATTTAGATTTAGATGAACTATAGGATAGAGGGATTATTAGAAAAGATGCTGAGTATAACTCTTTATACCTCTCTCACTCCTTGGTCACCTTCAATAGCTGTCTAAATTCTGCTAACTTGCTGGAGATATTTTCCAAGTCTTACATCTCAAAAAAAGGGAGTGGGCTCCCAAAGTGAAGTCACCAAACACACAGTGTAGACTAAAGTCCACGGACAGTAATGCCAGACAGGTTCTAACCACACCCAGAACAAATTCCTTTCGTAACTTTTGAGTATGTACCTCTCCTGTCCACCCCGACTTGATGGCTCACATACAAGAGGAAAACAGATCTTGACTCTCCTAATATGGTGGTTTGAGGATAGCATCCTACATGGTGCCCTCATTACCAGACGACAGTATCCTGGCCAATGGTGCCAGGGCATGAATTCAGGCTTTTCTTTAGCCCATAATCTTTATATTGTCAGCCTTGGTGCTCTCAATATATGCTGAATATGTTGGGTATAAGCCTGAAGATCTACACAAACCTAGGCTGGAATCCTTGCCAAGTGATGTATCAGACTCTAGAGAAGAGTCAGCAAGCAGCAGCTGTCAGTACTCTACTGATTGTGGTGGAGGTGGTGGAGGAGGAGGTGGTGATGGTGGTGGTGGTGGTGGAGATGTTGGTGATGGTGGTGGTGGAGGTGAGGAGGAGGAGGCACCATTGCATCCTTCAAAATTCTTTCAAGGTGATGGTGTCCCTACTTTACAGACGAAGATGAATTTTGCAGCATAAACCAAGGAGGCCACTTTGCTATTCAGCCCTCCCTACGCTTTGACAAAAATACAAGAAAGTGTGTTATGCTTTCTTATTTATATCACTTCCCCCAGAAATCATTTTTAAACAATCATATAATGAATAAATCAGGGGGTCACCACCTGCTTACCTATGTCACCTCACATACCTCTCTGTTAACATGATTTGTTAGTTGCACATATCACACTAGAGAATTCACCCATCACTCTAAGGGGAACTCCACTGACAAAGGAGAATCCCTTCTTTTTTCAGTGGGAGACAGTCCTAAGGGCTGTAGGCACCTTTCCTCATCTGTAACAGGTACGAGCATTCCTAACTCTCCCCGTGCCCCTGGATTCATTGTCAGCTCAGCTAGTGAGTTTTCTGAGCATCTTCAAGTTGGAGCACTTCGAGTGACAGCCACACAGATGCCCGCACCTCAGTGGCAAGAAGATTGAAATTAGAGGCTGTCAGGGATGCAGAGCCGAAGGGGAATGAGTTTTCTCTTAGAGTCTGTATTTTGTTTTACTGTGAGATACAAATTAACTCATAAATATTGGATGATATATGACAAATATCTCTTCTAAAAAAAGAATAAAGATTATTCACGAGTGCCAAGGAGATGTGATCTAGCGATCTATTAGAACATCCCACACCGGAGCTTCAGCTGATCCATAACTGACTCACGGCTGACCCAGAGCTGACTTCTGAGCTCGTCATGTTCCTAGTCTCCTTCAGGTTGGCTCTCACAGAGAGAAGAGGAAGAGGTGAGTCTCTAGAGTGATTTGGGACTCACGTGACGACATTCACGCAGAGGGAAAGTGGCCCCAGGTGCCATGAGCTCTGCCCTATGACAAAGCTGTATTGTTTGAGCAGGTGTTGGGCATAGCACAGGGGAGTCTACCAACAGCCTCATCGGAAGCTCAGCCTCAGATCCGTGACTCTGGGTTTTAGGGAGAGAAGGCTGCAGTCAGCAAACATTTAAGTGCCTTACCTGGTGGGATGAAAGACCCCCCCCCCCACCGAATACATACCCCCTTGAAGACAATGTGCCATCACGAGGAGGTAGATACCTGTGCCCCGTGCGAACCCAGACTACATCATAGCTCCAGAACCTGGATAGCCCCAGTGTCTTTTTGTTTTTTGCTTTTTTTTTTTTTGGTTTTTCGAGACAGGGTTTCTCTGTGGCTTTGGAGCCTGTCCTGGAACTAGCTCTTGTAGACCAGGCTGGTCTCGAACTCACAGAGATCCGCCTGCCTCTGCCTCCCAAGTGCTGGGATTAAAGGCGTGCGCCACCATCGCCAGTGTAACGGAGGTCTCAGTTCTCCTGCAAGTTGCTCGAAGTGGCAGTAGATTACAGGAAACTGATATTTGAATTAGTAGAGTTAGGACCAACAGATGACAGACAGGTCACTGGACTTGGTGATGCCCATTCCAAAAGGCTGGTAGTGTAGTGTGCTCTAGTTAACATTCGGGGACTGGTAGAATTTACCTCAGACGTGCAAAGACTCTTGATACTCCTGGAAACTTTTTAGGGGCGTTATGGCCACAGAAGAGTAAGCCTGGGAAAGTTTATTTCTCTGAACCGTGACTCCATTTTAGGGGAGGAGGGAAATGACTCCCAAAATACAAGCAACCGAAGTAGAAATTGAATCAAATTACATAAAAACGAAGGGCTCCTGTGATCCTCAAACAATCCAGTGAGGAGATGGTCCCCACAGTGGGAGACAGTGCTTGTAAATCGCACACATGCTAACTAGGCCAAACCAGCAACCAACAAAGAAACTAGTGCAGTTAAAAGATAAACAAAAGTTCTGAAAAGGCATTTCCCCACAAAGAAGATACACAAACAACCAGCATATGTAAAGATGACCAAGGTCACTCTCATCAGGAAAACACAGATGGGAGAAGGAAGAGATGGAAATTATTTAGAGTGTGTGACTAAAGCCATATGTGACTAGTGAAGTATCGAAATATCCCCTACAAAACAGAACCTGTAATTAATAACATAGCATTGTGCTTTTAAACGTTATTGAGAAGGTGCTGGAGAGATAGCTCAGTGGTTTAAAATGCTGACTGCTTCTGCAGAGGATCAGGCTCAGTTCCCAGAACTCACAACTGCCTATAACTCCAGCTCCAGGGGAGCTGACACCCCCTTCTGGTCTTGGTAGGCACTGCATGCAGGTGGTATACATACATAGGCACAAACACACACACACACACACACCCCACATAAACATAAAAATAAATCTTTAAACATTACCAAGAAGTTTATCTTATGTAAAGTATTGTCATCAACAAAATGTCAAAAAAAAAGTGAAGGGAGTTTGGGGCTATAGTAAGCAGAACTGACACTCTAAGTTGAACTGTTATGAATGTTATGAATATACATGATCAAATTCTTTAAATTGCAAATGTTAAATGTTTGTATTGCTTGTGTATCCATTATAGTTTAGGGAAGTTCTAGAATGGACATGAAGACCCAAGGAGAGATATCACCTCAGACCCATTAGGACGACTACACAGAAACAAAACCCAACCCAAACCAAAAGCCTCTACCCAGTATAATATGAAGAAAATGTGGAGAAACGGAACTCAGTCGCTCCGATGCTGGGCATTTTTACTGTGAAGAGTAGCCTGGCAGTTCCCAAGAACTTTTTAACTAAAACTGACCTTTGTGCTGCTGGATAGTATTATGTCAACTTGATGTAGGCTGGAGTCGCTTGTGAGAGAGAAGGGGACCTTAACTGAGAAAATGCCTCCGTAAGACCACACTGTAGTAAGCCTGTAGGGCATTTTCTTAATTAGTGATTGATGAGGGAGGCTCAGCCCCTTGTGGGTGGGGCCACCCCTGGGATGGTGGTCCTGGATTG
Source organism: Microtus pennsylvanicus (assembly GCF_037038515.1). Lineage (NCBI taxonomy): Eukaryota > Metazoa > Chordata > Mammalia > Rodentia > Cricetidae > Microtus > Microtus pennsylvanicus. The sequence goes on from NC_134582.1 coordinate 76,878,177, forward strand.
TATAAAACAACAGGCTTAGCTGACAGGCTGGCAGCACTCCCCCATGGCCTCTGTGCCAGCTCCTACCTCGCTTTCCTGCTCAGTGTGAGTTTATCACTAACTGTGATGTGGAGATGTAAGCCAAATAAAGCCTTTCCTCCCCACGTTGCTTTTGGTCACGGTGGGTGTTTCATTACAGCAATAGGAACACTAAATAAAACATATTTGATCCAGGAACACAGCTTTTTGATACACATCCAGAAAGATGGCTCAGTGGTTAGAAGCACTTGCTGCTTCTGCAGAGGGCCTGGCTTTGATTCCCAGCATCCACATGGCAGCTCACAACCATCTTTAACTCGGGTTCCTTGTGATCTGCTTCTGTTGAACATCATGTTCAGTATGTGGTGACAGAGACACATGCATGTGAAACACCTGGATATCTAAAGAAAAAATAGATACATCTTAAAAATCAACAACCCAATAGAAATCAAGGTCTCAGGGAAAGAACTTCCTGCTCGCGTGTAGAACAGCGTCATTCCAAAGGCTACAGGGTGAGATGGCAAAGCGTCCGCTGACAGATGGGTGAGTAAACACACTGTGCCTGCACAGACAACTCAGCAATGTCCTGCCTGACAGAAGAAAATGTGTCTGGCCCGTGTCCAGCACAGACTGACTCGAAGACCCTGTGCAGAAGGAATCAGCTCGCCGTGAAGAAATCCACCATAATAGCTGCTTCTTTGGGAGAGCTGGAGTCATCAGATTCGCAGAAAGTCGAATGGGGGTGCAGGGCCTGGGGAGCGGAGGAAGAGGGGTTGAACGACGGGTGTAGTTTAGGCTCTGCGAGGTTAAGACACTCTGGCCATTGTGCAGCAACGTGAACGTACAAACAGGGTTGAGCCTGCCTGTGTGGTAATCGCAGTTGATTTTCTCACTGCCTTCTGCAGTCAGGCTGCTGTCTGTCAGCTTCTCCCCCATCTTCCCAGATATTTGAAACACCTCCCTGGCACCACACTTACTGAAATGCCTTCTAACCAGGCGAGGTGACAGTGTCTGAGTCACCTAGGGCTGCATCACTGGACATCATACAATACACAGGACTACCCAGCAGGGAAAAATTATGCCGTCCAAGTGCAAAGAGTGTCAAGGCTGGGAAAGCATAGTGTGGTGGTTTGAATGAAAAACTCCCCTAAGCTCTGGGATTTGAAGACTTGGTCCCAACCTGTGGCTCTGTCTAGGGAGGTTATGGAACTCCTAGAACAAGACTGCTTGACGGAGGAAGTCCATCATGCATGGGCTGGGTTTGTGGGTGTATAGCTTCCTGCCACTTCCAGTTCTCTGTTTCCTGCTGCCTATGAAATGAGATCCGTTAGCTTCCTGCTCTGGCCACCTATTGCCATGTGTCCCCTCCACTGTGACTCTAACCCCCTGGAACCCTAAGCCAAAGTGAACTTCCCTCCTTAAGTTGCTTCTGGTCATGGTGTTCTATCACAGGAAGAGAAGTCAGCCCGTCCATTGCACCAGGAAAGCCAGCAGGACCGCATGGCTAACCGGTGCCGTTTCCCAGGCAGAGGCGAACGGGCCGATAACTGGCAGGTTTTGCTCGTTCTCTCTAATCTCTCAAGTAAGATTTTAGTGCAACCTGAAAAAAGTGGGTCTCCCAAGCACTGCCAGGCCTGACTTTATCCTCAGTGAATATGCCCCAGCTCAGCAGGCCTCCTCTGCAGAACTTAAAGCACTGAATCCTGAGAAAAATAAAAGAACTCCATCTCAGCAGGTATGCGGGAGGTCAGATCTATGCTTGTGCTATTTCATCCACACTCCGCATTGCTCCCAACACTCTCAGCTTCCAGCCAGGATGTTGCACACCTGTGTGCAAGCATCCCGATTACCTTCTGTAGGTTATAGAAAATCATACCCTCCAGAGAGACAAGGCCCAGAAGGATGCTTGGAAGGATCACTCTTCTATTTGACTCATAATGAGAAATATTAATGTAACAACAAGGACAAATGCAAGCTGATATGCAAATTCTCAGTATCAAGTGAGTGAGTTAAGCCCCTATCTCCATCCCTGCTCTTCAGGTGCTTGTGGTTAAGCAGAATATAGGGAGAGCCTTCATTCAATGGAAATGCCACCTCCCAAATAAGTGACAACTGGGGAATTAGGGCCCAGAAATAATGTGCCACTTTGTAAAGCAATTATAGGCGCAGTAATTCATGCTAATTTTAAAATCACCTATCTTTTGTGCTCCTACAACTGGGAGGGGAGCTCCAACAATCCCTCATTGTTACGTATGAGGGATGAAGCCCTAGAGGGGAATCAATTTGCTTAAAGGTCACAGAACTAGTTGTTGCTGGAGGGCTCTCCATCTGGAGCTGCGGGGGCCACCATTTCTGATGCTTGGGTTCTGTGAGACCCTGGGCACTATATTTAAGGATGGTTGTGTGACCTGATACTGCCTGAAATTTCCCTTGATAAACTAAATCAATGAAGTCGGCAGTCTCTGTCCCAGCAGCAGCTTCCGTCGGGCACACATGAGACATTAGTGTTTTGTATGAAAATTTCAAACACACAGCAGTCCCACCTTTATCCGTAGAGGGTGTGTTTTGAACTCCCCAAAGGACACCTGAAGCCACGGACAGTGCTGGACCCTGTCCATACAGTGCCAACCCTACATGTGCAGGCCTCTGAAAAGCATGACAAAATCACAGGAGCATTTTTCTTCTTGAGAGTGTCTTGAATAGAAGGTACCCCTGGCCCTGGATCGTAGCACCCTGAGCATACAACTCTGCGTTTCCTTACTGAGAACTTTTACCTCGTTGCTTGTGGAAATCATTCTATAGATTCCCCTGGCATATCCAAGCCATCTCTTGAACCTTGGAGCCACTGTTAAGAAAAATAAATGTAAACTTTTGCACAAGTACTGTGATGCCGTGGCAACTGCTTTGATAACCAAGATGGCTACTAAGTGACTAACAGGCAGATAGTGTATGCAGCATGGGTGTTCTTGATGAAGACATGAAGACACAGTTTGCTATGCTACTCGAAACAGCATGCAATTTAAAACAAATGAATTATTTCATTCTAGAACCTTCCACTTAAAAAGAGCTTGCAATTTCAAACCAATGAATTATTTCTCTAGAACTTTCCACTGAATATTTTCAGCCCTCAGTGGATAGACCACAGGTCACTGACAGTCTGGAAAGGGAGGGTACTGATTGAGTGTGGGAACTCTCATGGCGTGTTTTAAATGCCTCTTATTCATCTGCTGGATAAGAAAGGATTCTCATGAAAGGGTTACGGAGATAGGCGAAGGCACACTGTCACAGACAGGGAATATTTGCAGCACCACGCACTTAGTACCAGGAAGAGGAAAGTACCATTTACCCACAGGGCCGCATGCAGGCTGCATATGAGATCAGCCGGAGGATGGGAGGCAGGGTGGATGGGAACCAAAGGGTGAGGTGCCTCCTGCTTTTCATAGGGGGATGTGACTAACCTGGCTGAGTGGTTTTATGGGCTGGCTGGGATAAGCAGGAGCCAAGGTGTGGTCTCCCTGGCAAGGAGCATTGTTTGCCGAGAGCATCTGCTTCTGTGTAACAGATGGAAGATGTGCAATGAGGGTATTCGAGCCCCCACTCCCAGGTTCCCTAGAGAGAAAATGGAGGCTCCTTCTACTCAGTGTGTTCTCTAGACATGTCCACACGGCTGCATGTACCAGCAATGGGATTCTCTTTAGACTATTATTATTATTATGTGTCCATGCATGGGGGAGGCACACATGCCATGCATCTACATGGACAACTTCCTGGAGTCAAGTCTCACCTCCCATGTTCAAACTCATGAAGCCAGACTTGGGCAGAGACTCCTCTGCCCACAGAGCCATCTTGCTATTGTGCTTTTCATCGCTACACAATAGTTCATACTCAGATATTCTTCTAGTAATGGGCATTTAGGCTGTGTGCATATTTAAATGAAAGCCTCCCCTGGTTTATTTTGTGTATGAGTGTCTGCCTCTATGTATCCATGTCCCATGAGTCTGCAATGTTCACTGAGGCCAGAAGAGGGCAACAGATCCTCTGGAACTGGACTTAGGGATGGTCGTGAGCTGCGTGTACTTGCTGGGAACCAAATCTAAGTCCTCTGCAACAGCAATCAGTGCTCTTAAGCAATGAGTCACCTCACCAGTTCCTAACTGAAAGTCTTTTACAGAGTTGCTTTCGTGTGTGTGTGTGTGTGTGTGTGTGTGTGTGTGTGTGTGTGTGTGTGTGTGGTGTAGGGGGGTGGTAAAAGCCACAGAATGGCTCTGTCTCATAAAATAGAAAACTGCCAGGACTTGTTTTTCAAAATGCTGCGGTAGTTTATACTTCCATCAATGGCGTGTGAGTTCCTGTTGCTAGATCCTCTTCAGCACCTGTCGCCGCCCGCGTGTTTTCACGCTGTTTAAATTAAGTGGGACGTTAAATACACGCATGTTGAAGGCGTCACAGCAGAGGCCCCGCTCCATGGCTGCCAACTTGTCATCATTTTCCAAGCTAAAGTCACAGTAGCATCAATCGCATCTTCTTTGACATTTTAGAACCATGGCACCCTTGACTGCTGGCAAATGCGCTTGAGAGATTAGCAACCAGTAGCTAGTGTGAGAAGCACTGTCCCTCGAGAACACTGCCATTCCAGCTGACACTTGGCGGAAGATGCTTTCTCCATCAGCCAGTGAACAGCTGAAGGTTTGTGACATGGCCACTAACAGGGCACTTAAGTTTGCCGGCCCGTGAACCCATCAGGAGTTCCTAGTGCATAAGCAGGTTCACAGCTGCCCTCTCTGGGACCAAGTTAGCCAGCAGCTGGCTCCAGCTGTCAGTGGACAGCCATTTGCAAGAAGAAGTGTAAATGGAACTACCCCGCTCTTTCCCTTCCCTCGCTGAGGAAAGGGACTTCTGGGAGTGAGAAGAGAGGGTCGGGGACAGGGAGGACTATAGTACTGCAAATACTGCTATCCCAGCCAAGGGGGACATCTCTGTCACCCTTGAAAGCATGAAAAGGAAACACCAGACTCCAATAGACACTAGCTAAAAGTGAGAAAACAAGATGGGTGGGGTGGCACACTTGGGGACAGAGGCAGGCAGGATCTCTGTGAGTTCCAGGTCTGGCGGGGCTACACAGTGAGACCCTGCCAAAAAAAAAAAAAAGATGAGATAGGAAGTAGGTCTCTGAAATAAAAGCCTACCTCCCAGGAAGAATTATAGCCAGAAGCAGAGAGCATGACCCTTTACTAAACTGACATCAAGAGAATGGAGCAATGGAGAAATCCAAGTCACATGTCCGTGCTCAGTGTTTCCAGGAGGACTCAGATGAACAGGGTCAGTGAAGAACGGCCCAGGTCTGCCCTTACAGCCCATAGGGGACAGATGGATGGCAAAGGCAGCAAGGGCAGGGAGTGTGGGAACATTTAGGAATATGTTCTTGTCCTGTACAGAGGAGAAATCACTCTACTGTGCCAGGCAGGGCCAGTTCTTAGGACAGGAGATGAGGGGCCACAGGTCCAGAGGACAGTGGTCCTGTTGGTACAATACAAGATACTTTAGAGACCTGACTTCAGTGGGAGAACTTCAGTTGAATTCACTCTGCATGAACCCAGGGGGAACCAGGGAAGAGCTACCCAGAACAAGGATTTAAGTAGTCACATTAACAGATTAACAAAAGAGACAGGAGGTTTACAACTCAGTAGAGAGGTCAGCGAGACACTGCAGACAAGGTCCCAGGAGCTCAAGAGTAAAACGCACCCAGGACTGACTCTGCACCAAGAGCAGAGATGGCATCTACCCAAGGACAGGAATTTCTGCGGTTGGCACCAAAGTAAGCTTCTGTAACCCTAAAGATCCCACACAACGAGAGTGGCTGAGCAAACCCCACAGATGGCCTTGGTCCTAACTGCCTCATACCTCCTGTGTTGCTGGGCACACAACACAAAACCTGCTTCCCCACTCAGAGTGAGAGCAAGGGAAGGCCGCTTGTCTGAATGCTGGGCTGGGGGACATTCCTCTCCCTGGAACTCTCCTGGGTTTTTTTTCTTGTGTTTGTAGGTAGGCCTCTGGCACTCGACACTAAACACCAACCAACTCCATACTTAGTTATGAGGGAAGCCAGAGAATCTCTAACTCAGACGGAGAGGCAGATCAGGCAACCCCAGATGAGGGACTATCACACAGAATTGAACTCCAAAGCATCATCCCCTGACTTCCAAGGCCCTGACTGGTCCAACTCTGACCTCCCCTTCTCACCCTTGCCCAGGATCACTGAGGCACAGCGACTGATCTCTCCCCACTTAGGTGGGAACCTAGAGTGCCTGTCTCTCTCCATTTTAGCCACACCTGACTCATTCCTTCACCATGGACCCTGCTCTCCCTCTCCATCTGACTTAAAGAGCTCCTTGCTTTCCTCAGCTAAGTCTGGAGTCGCAGAGCTCTGATCATCTGTCAGTCCATCTCCTCCTTGGACTGGAAGTACCAGAAAGACAGGACTGCAACGGGAGGGTAGGGGTAGTCTTACGGGGGGGGCAGAAGGCTGGGGGTGGCTGAGCTTTCTCATCCTCCACTGTGGTTGTTAACTGTGGACGTGCAAAACACACTCCTTGCCCTGATGGGCAGAACGAGCAGGTGGAACCCAGAAACACTGGCAGGTGGAACCCAGAGATAAGTGAGTAGGGGTTATGTCTACTGTAGCTTCACGGAGCTATACAGGTGCACGTTCTAATTAGCCGACTTTGGAAGATAACAACGCTCTATTCTTAGAAGGCCCTCTTCTCTGACAATAGCATTTTGAAGTGACAGCTTTTTGAGAGCAGAAGGGATTGGTTTAAACTGTCTAAGCCATAACATCAGCCTATGACACCGGTACATGCCTTTCAAGGGTGCAGCAGGGAAGGACGTATAGCATGGGTATTATCACGACTGAAAGTGCTCTCTCTCTCTCTCTCTCTCTCTCTCTCTCTCTCTCTCTCTCTCTCTCTCTCTCTCTCTCTCTCTCTCTGTGTGTGTGTGTGTGTGTGTGTGTGTGTGTGTCTGCACACATGCATGTTCTGATGCTATTCTGTGGAGCTGTAACATAAAGGGGTTTCCACTTTGGGCATGTATCCACATCTGCTTTGTTTGGTTGTATCTCCAACACGAGAAATATAATCTGCCTAGTCAGACAAACCTACCCTTGCCTGTGTGGTGAACTTGGTAATATTAGGTGTGTCAGAGCTGTGGCCTGTGCATGTCTTCACAATGATTTTCCAATATGCGTGCCACACCTCGTCAGCTCCTCAGAATTTTTCTGGGTGTGTACTGGGAGGGGGCTAGATAATATTAGTCTTCACAGTTTCCCAGGGGAACACATGGCCAGGTTTTAGAGACCAGTGTAAAGGTTATAGGGCTCAGAGACATATCCTGAACTAGGCATTTGATGACTCCAAACACACAGCAAAGCCTCCCTGTCAGGACATATAATGTTCACAGGTAGAAGGCGGGCAGAGCGGAGGAGCTGATTGACCCTGGCCATGGGATGTAATAACGGGGAGGTACATGTAAAAACATTGACTCTGACACCAGACACTGCCAGTTCTGACTCTACCAATCTATTATACCCCCTAATGCACTATTGCTTCACTCCGAGGGAGTGCACCCACAACAACCCTGTGTCTCTTCACAGGGTTCACCAAGGAAAGAATCTGGGAAAGACCTTCTTGGGAAACAATGAGTACAGTGGGGCCCACACCATGCAGGAACACAGCCAGAGCCCACACCCCTGCAGCAACACAACCAGAGTCCATACCCCTGCAGGACCACAGCCCACACCCCTGTAGGACCACAATCAGAGCCCACACCCCTGCAGGACCACAGCCACAGCCCACACCCCTCTAGGATCATGACCAGAGCCCACATCCCTGCAGGAACACAGCCAGAACCCACACCCCTGCAGGACCATAGCCAGAACCCATACCTCTGCATGATCATGACCAGAGCCCATACCCCTGCAGGACCACAGCCAGAGCCCCAGGGGGAGAAGCACAACTCTCCTAGTGGGAACTCAGAGTGGTGAGCCTTGACTAGATCCCCACCCTCCCTACCCTCCTCCCCTTTCACCATGTTGTAGGAGGCACTTATTCCTTTCCTGGCCACCCAGACTCCCAAAATAACCACACAGAAATTGTATTAATTAAATCACTGTTTGGCCTATAAGCTCTAACTTCTTATTGGCTAGCTTTTACATTTTAATTTAACCCATTTTATATTTTACCAAGAGGGTCTTGGCCTACTAACAAGGTTCCAGCATCCATGGCTTCTCCCCAACTCTGCCTTCTTCCTCCCAGCATTCAGTTTAGTTTTTCCCACCTAGCTAAGTTCTGCTATAGGTCCAAAGCAATTTCTGTTTTCATTTATGTCAATCACCGCATACAGAGGGGACTCCCATATCACCACCGACCCCTTGAATTAACACAAAATGTCTGAGCAGCTCAGATGCCAGGATTAAGAAAACTCATGAAGTCATGAAATCAGGCTCCGTCCAGAAATGCATCTGATTTTTGTGCAATCTGTACACAGAAGGCTCCCTTCACTGCCACTTGAAGTTGTCTTTTATTATACTATTTTATTATACTATGAATAATATTAAATCCAGATTCTGAGACTCATCTCATTTTAAGCTCCTTTCTGAATCCCAAGATCCTACCAATCTACTCCCTTCACAACTAGAACACCAACACAGAGCCGCCCAAATCGCGGGCTAAGGACAGGGTCTGCAGTGAGTCAGTGAGCAAGTGAGGGCTCTCCTTCCATTCCTGCTCCGCAGATGCTCCTAAGACCTGCTGCCATGCCCCGGCAGTAATGCTGGCTGTTCTAGGGCAGTCCCCATACCTGGTCAGCTTTCTACTGTGACATGAATGTGAAGTGACTTCCATGAAAGGAGAGCCGGAGGAAGGAGGGGATGCTGGTGTCATTGAAGGCTTGCCTACGAAGCCTGGACCTGACTGAGAGTGGCAGGTGGTAGCAGCTCTGCTCCACTTGTCTCAGAACATTTCCAGGTTCACCAGACTCAAAGGGCAAAGCTGACCGAGGAGCTGAACGCAGAAAAAGAGACACAGAGCCCGTGCTTATCTGTGTGATCTCCACCCAGCCATAGTGAGTCTGCGTTTTTCATCTTTAAAGCGGTCAGAAGGGAACACCTCCCAGGGTGACCGCAGGTTTGAACAAGGGGATATCTGTCAAGCAACTCGGTACAGTGTCTGTCACCAGATGTTCAATAAGACACAAGTATTATTTCCCATAGATTTCTCATCGAAGTTGGGCTGAATTTGGATCTGTTACCTTCCTTGGTCTGTATGAGAGGGGCAGGAGGTCAACACTCATCATTTCATTTGAGTTAGGTGAGGGGATCAAGGCACAGAGAGTAAGAATTCAAGCCTAGTTCTCTCTGTGTGCCAGAGGTAAGACAACTAACTATCCCTTCCTCGTCATCCCTCTTTTCCTATGTTTTATCTCAGCCTCTCTCTAGAGCAGTGGTTCTCAGCCCTCCTAATGCTGCAACCCTTTTACACAGTCCCTCTGGTGACCCCAAACGTAATGTATTTCATTTTTGCTTTATAACCATAATTTTACTACTGTTATGAATTGTATTATAAATATCTGCTATGCAAGATATCTGATATGTGACCTCCCCCAAGGGCGTCATGACCCACGTATTGAGAATCACTGCTCTATAGGAATCTAGCCTTAGAAGGAATGAAGTTCCTAGACCTTGCTCCCATTAGAATTAAAGGGTAAAGTCAACTTCAGATCTCTCCTGTTCCCTTGGGAGATGACAGTGCATGCAGGAATTATGGTAAAGGAAGGGTATAGTTCATGGTAAGAGAAGCTTTCTGAACAGTTGCCAGTGATCAGATCCTTGCTGTGTCAAGCCAGGTGCTTGGTGACTTACTAGGAAGAGTTCAGTTAAGGCCAGGGAAGTAGATCATGATGTAATAGACAGATGCAGATTCTTGGCCTTGTGTTATCAGTTGTTGGGACACGACAGTTGGGTGACCCGTGTCTGTGTTCCTGGGTGAAGGCCACTCATACTGGGCTCCAGAAGAAACTTCATTTGCTTTCTTTTGAGATCAGAGCTTTCCTTCCCTCTAAAATAAGGTTGCTCCCCACCCTGGGGTCACAGAAAGGTCATGACACGGAGAATTATAAGAAAAGCAGAAACTTCCCTGTGGAATGTCACTTGGCTTTTCTTGAGAGACAGAAGCGCATAATTAGCCGGCTATATTTAGTGCTGAAGAGGTGCCGCCGACTTCAGTGCCTCCCGCGTTTAACAGTAATGGTCCTCTCTCGCATAACTACCGAGGCAAAATGTATTCGCTTAAAACATGCCTAATAAGTTAAAGAAAACGTATAAGTAATATAGGGGGAAATGTGTAGAAATTTAAACAAAATGCTGAGGAAAAATGAAGCAAACTTGGAAAGATCTGTAGACCATTATCAATAACATACCAATTTACAAACAATATAATTCCAAAATCTTCCTAGGACTTTATGGGATATTTTAAATGGATTTAAAAGTCCACATAAGAAACTCAGGGCTGGGGATGGATTGCTCAGTGGCTACAGCACGCGGCACCTAAGCATGAAGAACTGGATTAGAACCTAGAACCCACAGTATTTAGCGACTGCAAGCCTGGTGCTCCTAGAGTGAGATGGGAGGTGGAGATCAGGACCCCAGGATGCTTCTAGGCCAGCCACCCTGGCTTCTGCAGATGATAAAAATAGAAAGATCCTGTCTCAGAAAAAGTACAAGGTGAAGGTGGCCATCCAAGGTGCTGCTTGGACCTTCAACACACGTGCCATGACAAGCATGTTCCCGCATCCACATGCACACACATGTACACACATTCCATGGTGCACATGTGCTACCTTGAAAACCAGTTTATCAAGCTGAACACACACACATACACACACACACACACACACGAGACCCACAGGAAAACAGGAAGCCTAGGTCATACCGCTGAATCATAGGTACACGAAAGGTTAGAATTACTGAAACAGAATGACATGTAGGTGAGGAAAACAGATAAACAGTCATGAACCAAACAGAAGCAACCAGGGAAGGGCAGGTAGAAACCCTGTGAGGTGTCCCTTTTGTCCAAATAGAAGCAGGTTCAGGGAGGAGGAGGTGGAGTTGGATGCTGACCTTCATGGGTGGGGGTGGGAAGTAGACAACGGCTATACAAGCAGTATACAGACCTCTCCAAAAGCTCAGAAATGGACTGGCATGGGATTCAGCTTTCCTACCACATAGTTCCAGGAAATGGAATCTGTATGCAGAAGAGACGCTTGCCTGCTGATGTTCATGGCTGCGCTATTCACAACAGGCAAGACACAGCAATAGTCTAAGTGTCCGTCAATTTGACAAGTGGATTTGTTTTAAGGTAGCACAGGTACACCATGGAATAATATTAAAGCATGAAAAATTGAAGTGCTTTCATTTGTAATAATGGGGACAGAACAAGAGATAATGATGACTATCACTCAGCTGCAAAGAAAAATGATGTGAAAGTCGCAGAGAAATGGATGGAACTGGGAAGAAGTCTAGTGGGCGAGAGCACCCAGGCCCTAAAAGACAGAAGCTGCATGTTCTCTCATGTATGTGCATCCCATTCTTGAATGTTTAATGGGCCACCTGAAGTACACGTGGAAACAGGCCACTGGGGGGGGGGCATCATAAGGGAGGAAGGACCGTAAAATGGAAGTATCAGGAACAGAAAGTCAAGCACATGGGGCGGGAGTGGGAGATAAGGGACAACAGAAGACTTAGCCAAATGGAAACCCACAATCTCCCAACCCAAGAAAAAAATAAAATAGAGGAGATAGCAGAACATAGATGTATGGTGAGTGAGTGAGTGTGTGTGTGTGTGTGTGTGTGTGTGTGTGTGTGTGTGCAGGGTTAAAGGTTTAAGTGGGGATAGAGGAATTGGGGACAGGAGAGTGAATGGATAGCTAAGCAAAGCTAAGAATGCATGAAGAAGCCATATGGAGGTTCACTGTGACTTGTAATCTAACTGAACATGTTCATACACACAAACACACTAAAAGGGTGTTTGAACAGAAGTGCCTTGCAGGAATGCACAATGCTACTCCCAGAAGACACAGGTTATTAAATGAGAATCCCAGTATCATGACAGGATACTTCCACATGAATTATCAGTCAGGGAGGCCCTAGAGGCGTACAGAACACTAGAGGCTGTGGCCATTGCTCTTGGTTGTCCACATAATTAGATGATAAGACACTATTGCTGAGAATATCACTTTAGATTCAGGACGTAGAGTGATCAACCTCAAACTGGCTAGAAAACTCTGTCCCCGCTGGCTAGCTTACACAGTGCCAGGATGTGCCATGCAGGCTGCTGGGGGAGAAAAGACATCAAAGTCTTATCCAGTGTCATACTCTGCTGACCTGCTGACCTGCTAGTAAGATGTGCTCACTGGTGCAAGAGAGGCATGAATACTTTGTGGGTAACCAACCAACTTCTCCCTGGAGATGAACTCTGCTTCACAGGACAAAATTCATGACTACAAACCTAGTCGAAGAGCATGAGTGGGCAAGATTATAGGTGCCGAGAGCAACCTACTATTGTTATCTTGCTAAATGGCCATTGCAGCCAAACTTCACTTTAAATACTTATGTTTATTCCTATGATTTGTGTTGCTCTCCACTTCTGTCAAAGAAGTTTCTTTTTGCAGCTGGTAGTTTTAATGCAGAGACTTTGCTACTAGTCAAAGCTTTGAGGATGAAGACGTCCTAGTGCCAACAATCCGCATATGCAGCCCCAGTGGTATGGGTCTGGATGGGACTGTGATTGGTGTAGGAGGTCTTTCTGTTTAGGTGTTGCTTTCATTGGTTAATGAATAAAGAAACTGCCTTGGCCTAGTTGATAGGACAAAACTTAGGTAGGCGGAGTAGACAGAACTAAATGCTGGGAAGCAGGGCAGAATGGCAGGATGCCATGGTTCTCCTGCCTGAGACGGACGCTGGTTAGAATCTTGCCAGTAAGCCACAGTAACATGGCGATACACATTAATGGAGATGGGTTAAACTAATATGTAAGAGTTAGCCAAGAAGAAGCTAGAGCTAATGGGCCAGGCAGTGTTTAAATGAATACAGTTTCTGTGTGATTATTTCGGGTATAAGCTAGTTGGGCAGCCGGGACAAACAAAGAAACCCCTCCTCATACAACATGTGATCGCCAAAGTCACCACATATGGGTCCCCCATGTTCCATGTGGATTTCTGTGCTTTGCTAGGTTGGGAGGCTTCCTTCAAGTCTCAGGGGGTTTACAGGTGTGTGTATCCATATCACAATTATAGCAGAGGGCACTGTACTCTGGGGATCAATCTGGTTAAATATTCATTCTATGCCGGCCCAGAAGGAAAACCAAATGCAGGGGTCTGAGGATTATTATAGCTATTTCTGGAAATATGAGACACATGGGCCATGGGTGAAGGGAAAGGATATGGATAACGACCTTCTTATGATGAGGGAGGGACACCAATCTGGCCAACAGGTGGAAAAGTTAAATCTGATGCAAATGACTGTTTACGATGGTTTATCCATGGCCTGTGTAGTGGGAAGACATGGGGACCTCGGAAGTATAGGAAGGATTGTGGGATACTTCACCATTCAAAAATTTCCCCCATGGGTAGAACAGATCCCAGAACCCACTGGTCCAAACTGAATACTAAACCCTATTCAGGATGGGGAAAAGAGGTTTTAGGACCTACAACCATACCTGCTCAGGCCCCACATGAGCAAGGGAAATGGCCCAATCTCTGGTCCCCAGCTAGACCCATCAAGAGAGCTCTGGAGTCCTCTCTCTAGAATACCTAGACAACCTTTGAAACTCCTCTTCTCCAGACGTCACGGAAGACTGTTGGTTATGTCTGACCCTGGACTGCCTATTACATTGGGATGGGCTACACAGCAAAGATGCGGGTTGAGAAACATCCTATCAGAAATCCATCTATCACACAAGATAGTCAGAGTCAGCTCTGCTCCTGGGGAAAAGAGGTCAAAATTACCCTTGCTTCCCCTCTCCTGCTTGTCATTTGGACCACTCCCTCTGTTCCAGAGACGCTGTAATAGAACCCTTCAACTGCAGCCCCAGGATACCAGAAACTCCACTCTGCCAGGCACCACCCCAAGGTTCTTGGTTTGCTTGCTCTTGGGGCCTCATTCCCTGTTTAAATCCCTATGCTGTGTCAGAATCCACCTATTCTGCATTTCGATCACACCCTTTCCCTAGGGTGTTATTATTCTGGTGCAGGGGTGAGGTGGGAGCATCTCCACCACAACCTCTCTTTACCATGGGCCCAGGGCTGTGCCCATTCTAATCCTCTTGCTTGCAGGCATCGGAATGGCAGGAGTAGCTGGTGTAGATTCTGCAGCCCTCTTTAAGGTAGAGCTAAATTACCGGGCTTTGGGGAGTCAAACTGACCCGGACTTGTCCATTCTAGAAAAGTCCATTCTGACCTCCTCTTTACTTCTTGGCGGAGGTAGTTCTACAGAAATGGGAAATCAGACCTTCTCTTCCTGCAGCAAGGAGAACTTTGTATAGCCCTGGGAGAACAGTGCTGCTTCTATACTAACCACACAGGTGGGAGCAAAGACAGGTCTGATCTTAGAAAAAGATTAAGAGAAAGGGAACAAACCTAATCAGCTACAGAGTTGGTTCAAACCCCCTTTGGATTGGTCATCACGGATTACCACCCTGATCACAGGAATAGTGGGCCTTAGTTATAAGTCTACTGATCATGCTATGTGCCCCTTGCCTGCTGAACTCCATCTCCTGCTTCATTCAAAGACGATTCATACAATCAGGCTCCTAGTCCTACAGGCTCAGTGTGGTCCCCTACAGGACCCGGACCTCTGATGGCAATGAAGTGATGACCAACTAGAAGACAGGGTCATGTTAGATTCTAGTTGCAGCAGGAATTCCATTTTGTTCCAGTTTGGTCTGCTCTGAGCTGTTGTCCACAATTTCCTGAGGCTGGGCTACAACCCCCCAACCCCTAACATAGGTGTCTAGAATGGGGGCAGACAAACGCTCAACTCTCTTCTGAGTAGTTGGCCCAGAGCCCAGTCTGGGCCGCCAAACCGCAAAACTCACTGATAGGCTGGAAGGGTACTACTGTGGAAAGTCCCCAGCCACTTCCGCTGTATCATATCAAGATTGGATGGGACTCAGGCACTGTCTTTTTGAGTTTTTTTTTTTCCTTTAAAACTGACTCAGGGATGCGGTCTAGAGGCCAAAACCTACCACCTCCCTCATGTATCAGGCTTTCTAAATACAGTTTTGGCTTGTTTGAACCTGGTCTTTTGTGGTGGATTATTCCCAGGTTCTTGACTCCACCTAACTTGACCACAAATGACAAATGTCTGAGTAGATATGCTTAACTGTACTTAAACTTAAACACTGCACACATGTCAAAACACAGTGTGGTCTCTCAATACCCACTATTTTTATATGTCACTTAAAATAAAAATTTTAAACCAGAAACTCCAAAACCAAGCCCAGATATGGAATTAATATAGGAAGAAATATGGGCTGGGGAAGGAAGCTTGCCCTTTTCAGAAGTGTTCAGATTTATCCATTTTTAAAATGAGAGCTTTATTTAATATCATTCCCTGGAAAATACATTAGGGACTGTGGAAAACAAAGCCGTGAGAAAACCAGAACAAAACACAGATCAGCGTCTGTGTCCTGTGGGAAGGGCTACTTAGAGCAGAAATGCAAATTAAAGAATGAAGGAGAAAGAATCCTACATACGCAAAAATAAAAGAACTAAACAACAAAGAAACACTTAAACTTCAGCATAGAGCATGCACAATAGGTTAATGTTTTCAATATTTCATAAGTGGATATAAACACAATATCCCCATAGAAAAATGGCAGCTGCCATAAAAGGAAGCTCATAAAAGAAATAGCACAGTGAACAAATTAAAAAACAAAACCAACAAAAGTAAAAAAAAAAATATTCCTAAGCAGAGGCTTAGGAGATGGCTTGGGTGGTTAAAGTGTTTGCCACACAAGCCAGAAGAACAGTGTTGGAACCCACAGAAAATGCCAGGTGGGTGCGGCAGGTTGCCTGTGATTCTGGTTTCTGGAGGGGGAAGCTGGGGCTCCTAGGACCACATCAGAGAACTCTGGGGTTGACTGAAAGAACTGATGGGGAAAGCAGTGAAGAGCAAAGCGCCATACACACCTGCACACACACACACTTTCACACACAATTCATCCACACATGTGTGCATACCACATACCAAAAACCTTTAAAAAGTTCAGGTTGACTATAGTTAAGAAAATGAAATTTTGCTTTTTAACAACTTGAATATAATTGTATTTGTAAGCATTCAGAACATCAGGAAAACAGTTGCGATTTTATTTTTTTATTTTTTTGTAGTTGCAGAATGGTATTCGGAAAACAATGAATGTTTTCATACGTGGCACATCAGTCATAACTGAAGCTTTGAAAAACCACCACTTTCCCCACATATTATAGCTAATTTGCACTGTGCAGCAATAACCTGGTTTAGGTCAGGCAGTGGTGGCACATGCCTTTAATTCCAGCACTCAGGAGGCAGAGGCAGATGGATCTCTGAGTTCAAGGCCAGCCTGGTCTACGGAGTGAGTTCCAGGCTGGCCAGGACTAAACAGAGAAACTCTGTCTTGGAAACCAAAAGAAAGAAAGATGGGGGAGGCAGGGAAAGGAAGGGAGGGGGAGGGAGGGAGGGAGGGAAGGAGGAAAGAAGAAAAGAAGAAGAGGAACCTGACTTAAATTTCCACTCCAATTTGCAGACCCTGAACTGTACCAGGTAAGGTCAGTGACTACTCAAAGTCCTATCAGCCTACCAGGACAGGGCTGTTTAAAGATGTATCCATTCGTGTGTTAACTATACACTGTACAGTTTAAAGTCCAGCTGGTGGGGCTGGAGAGATGTCTCTGCAGTTAAGAGCACTGCCTGATATGTCAAGAGTCCTGAGTTCAATTCCCATCAACCACATGGTAGCTCACAACCATCTGTAATGAGATCTGGTACCCTCTTGAGGAAGAGACCTGGCCAGTTGTTCTCATCAACTTAGGCCATGAAACTCAATATGGTCAATTCAACAGAACCTCCATATACAGGCTGCCCATGCATGCTTCAGCATTGCCAGGGCATAAATTTCATTTTCATTTTTTATTAATTCCTACACAGCCTCACATTTTAATTATTTTATTTGAAAGGTTTGAGTTGTGTACAAGAGGTTAAATGCTTTACAGACCACGGAAAAACTGTGCACGAATCAACTCATTCCCTATCTTCTACCTCCCCTTCCTGGTTCCTTCCAGCCGGATGCCTCCCCTTCTCCATGTCTGGTCTTCCTTCAGTTGTGCAGGCAGAAATATCCTTTTCCCGTTCTCTTCCTGCTGAGCAGCCTTCCTTCCCTAGGGCTACCTGCTGTCTGCAGCCACGTTGTCCCACCTCCCTCCCAGTCTCTGTATTTCAGGTGACACTGGGAACACAATAAGAAGGCTGAGGGTCTCTTGGGCCTACTGGGATCTTTGAACCTTTTGTTTCCGCTTTGGGAGGGACAGACTTCCACTTCTCTTTCATAATGAGTCTTGCCCACATTCACCGTGTCTTCAGATGCTTCTTTCCTTGTCTTCAGCAGGCCAACATGGGCTTCCCCTGCTCTGAGTGCTTCAGAGAGCACACTGAGAAGATGATTGACACATCTGGGTGCCATTTCCTCCTCCCCCAGCAGGTTTGCACAAAGAATGCATGTGATGATGCTGTATGGGTCTGGGGCTGTTTGGAGACTCATAATCTGACAACATCGATGATTTTAATAAGAAGGGGCTTTTTTATTTAAATAACAGTTCCCAACCTATGGGTCTCAACCCCTTTGGCAAACCTCTGTCTCCAAAAATATTTACATTACTATTCACAACAGTGATGTGGGAGTGATTTCTTTCTAAGCTGTTGCTTTCATTGGTTAATTAATAAAGAAACTGCCTTGGCCCATTTGATAGGCCAACCCTTAGGTGGGTGGAGTAAACAGAACAGAATGCTGGGAGAAAGAAGCTGAGTCAAGCAGTCGCCATGATTCTCCCACCTGACACAGCCGCAGGTTAAGATCTTTCCTGGTAAGCCATCTTGTGGGCTACACAGATTATTAGAAATGGGTTAGATCAATATGTAAGAACTAGCCAATAAGAGGCTGGAACTAATGGGCCAAGCAGTGTTTAAAAGAATACAGTTTTCGTGTAATTTATTTTGGGTATAAAGCTAGCCATGCGGGTGGCCAGGTGCCAGGAACGTAGCCTGCCGCTCCATACTACTACACAACAGAAGCAAAATCACAGCTATGAAGTAGCAACAAAATATTTTATGGATGGAGTCAGCACTATGTGAGGACCTATATTAAAGAGTCACAGCATCAGGAAGGTTGAGAACCACTGATTCAGTTCTTGGTGCCTTGATCCATTAGCATCAGGACTGTACCCAAGAGCACTTCCAAGGTGCAGCATTTAGCCATATCAGCCTAGGACTTATAAAGGCAAAAGTCACAAGATTATATGTGTTCTGCCTACATGTAGGTGGGGCTTATTTTAGCATACATGTCTTGCAGTTGTCCTAGTCGTCTTTTTGAGTAGAGTAAGCGAGCCTAATTACAAAAGCAGGAAAGCAATTAGCCTTGTGATCTACCATCTTGCAATAACTATAAATCCATTTAAGAATACAATTCTATGTCTGGAAGGAAGGGACGCATTCTGCTAGGGTACAGCTTGTATAAGCTAGGGGCTTACACACTAGGGGCACTTTTCTTCTTTGCTCTCTCAAGCATAGTAAGTTCAACATTGAACATGATGCTAACCATCACAATGCATTGCCTCTTGCCTTTTTAGAATTCCTCCTGCTCATATCCAGTGGTTTTTCCTCAGAATGGCAGGGTCACTTGGTACTTGCCTGGCTCTCCCTTGCCCTGGTGCCATCTCTGTCGAGCTCAGTACACTACAATGGCTGTCAAAGCAAAATGGAAACCAATACACATGACTTTGCTTACTATGTGTGCAGGTGTACTTCTCCACGAGTGTCGTAAAACACTGACCAAAAGCAACTTGGTCAGGAAAATGCTTATATTATCTTACAGCTAACAGTCCTTCATCAAGGGAAGCCAAGGAAGGAACTTGGCCAGGAGCTTCAGGCCGAAACCTAGGGGAAGGCTGCTTGCTGGCTTGCTCCCTGCCGTATGTTTAGTTACAGCCTGGGCCCAACTGCCTAGGGATGGCACCACCCACCCATGGCCTTGACTCTCCAAAGTTTTCCCATGGGCTTTTATAAGTGAACACATACAGAGACACATATAAACATACTCACACACACACTGACATGCTAACTTGTGTCCTGACTCATTTTATCAAAGGCAGAATGAACATAAGACCTTGAAGGAGGTCTACATTGGAGTAAGCTATAGGCAACCTCCGGGGTTGATTTGTCCTAGCAGCGTTTCCTTCCAAGGTGTACATTTTGAATACTATCTCTTGGAACTGTAGCTTTCGGTGGACAGAAATTATGAAAGACAGACTTCTCAAGTGTCTATGTCTGAATATTACACCTTGCTATTCTATGCCAAAAATGCCTTTCCAACATCCCTGAAGAGTTCTCAAAATTCCACTAGACCTCATATTTAAGATGGAGGACTTTTCTTTTATCCCCTCACAGCAGCTACTCCAGGCCCTGGACTCTCAATTACTGTTTACTAGCAGATCCCAGCAGCCAAGGTGTCTCTTAGACTCAGTGTTCTGTTGGGTGTGGTCTTGATGGAGGAAGGTCATTGGCTAATAAAGAAACTGCCTTGGCCCATTTTATTGGTTAGACCATAGGTGGGTGGAGTAAACAGAACAGAATGCTGGGAGGAAGAGGAAGTGAACTCAGAGATGCCATGCTCCCCTCTCCCGGGCAGACGCGATAGCTCTGCTTTCTGAGGCACATGCAATGAACTCCGACCCAGGATGGACGTAGGCTAGAATCTTCCTGGTAAGTGCACCTGGGATGCTACACACATTATTAGAAATGGGCTAGTCCAGGTGCGAGAGTTAGCCAAGAAGAGGCTAGATATAATGGGCCAAGCAGTGTTTAAAAGAATACAGTGTCTGTGTAATTATTTTGGGGCATAAGCTAGCACGCGGCCAGGGTACTGGGGACGCCATCCCGCCGCTCCTATTACTACATGGTCTCTCCCATGAGACAGTAACTATCTACTGCCACCGATTCTTCTTACTTCTCATTCGAGTCCCAGGGGCCAACAAGGCTTATTAAGAATTATGTTCCCAGTTTCATCCCGCGACTCTGCTTTCACTCAAGAAGGGAAAGCAACAAAGGTGTGAAAATGTTCAAAGATATGGAAATCAGAGGAGAGCTGGGAAACTGTGTTCATCTTTCCAGCTGGCATGTGTTTAAAAGTGAAGACACCTCAGTTGGCAGAGTTCTTCTAGGAGTATAAATTGATCTAGAATTTCTGATGGGAAAGTTGGCAAGATGGAATAAAAGTTATTAAAATGTACATACCCTTCGACACAAAATTCTTGTGTCTAGACAGTTTTATAAGAACCTGATGGCTGTATACAAAGATACACATGTCAAGATCTTTCTCAAAATGTCACTCAGAAAATGTAAAAATTGGAAATAAATTTCAAACAATTCATAAAGTCAACTTTCACACCACGTAATCATCAGGTAGAATAATCTTGACTGACAAAAAGTATTGACACTATACCACAGTGGGCTGCAAAATATTATACATATTATTATCCCAACTGACATATAATTCAGTGTATTTGTGCATATATATGTATGTGTATACATATATATATGTACTTGTGCATGTGTGTATACATTGTATGTATGTATGTATGCATGTATGATGTGGGATTTTTCTCTGTATGATGTGAATACAATTGGTTAATAAAGAATCTGTTTTGGCCAGTGGCTTAGCAGAGTAGAGCTAGGAGGGAAAACTAAACTGAATGCTAGGACAAGAAGGTGGAATCAGGGAGCCGCCATGGAGCCACCAGAGGAGAACACAAGATGCCAGCCAGAACCTTGACAGTATGCCACAAGCCTCATGGTAAAATATAAAACGATAGAAATGGGTTAATTTAAGAGATAAGAATGAGCTAGAAACATGTATAAGTTAATATTCCAACAGTGATTTAATTAACATAGTTTGTGTTTGATTATTTCAGGTTTAAGTGGCCGGGAATGTACAAGCTGCCTCCTACAACAAATTGGCACTTTAATGTGTGCTAGTTAACTCTACATAAAACCTGAGAGGGTTTGAAAAGGAATTCTAGACACTGAAAAACAAAGTCTAGCTGCATTATTTTTTCAGATGGGCTCTGCTTGTTGGTGGCATGCTGCAGCACCTTTAAAAGAGGTTTTTCTGATTCAGCAGTAAAAAAAAAAAACAGAACAAAGAACAAAAAAATAACAAAAACAACAAAAAATGGTTTCAAAATGGCGGCTTCCTAGGCCGTGCTACCAGCACTAACTCTGGCTCTTTTAGGAGGCTGAGCACTTGAATATTGGTTGTGGGCAGTGTGCTGCAAGTTACTTGGTGGCAACATGAGCCAGCCGGTTACTATAGTGGAGGTGACCCAGCAGTCTTGGGGCAGTGAATGGACTTTCTGTCATGTTGGACTGATCGAAACAAGCAGACAGGGCCGCATTTGCTCAAGCAATGCTGCTGCTTAGGTTTTTAAGAAGCACTTAACATTTTAAGAAGCCGTCCTGGTCAGAAAAGGATTACAGATAGGCAATAAAGACAAATCCAGTTGTAAAAGTCCTCTAAATGGGTCACAGTGTTGAATAAATGTATTGTAGGTTTGGGAGAGAAAAGAAAAAGAGTAAAGAGGGTTATAAAAAGAAGTAAATGGTTTAAAAACATAAAATGAAATCTTTAAAGAAACAGAGTACAGAAAGTCATAGAATAAAAGAAGGAAAGAAAAATAAACCATGTAAAGACGGAAAACACAAAGAGAGTCTTGATTATGTATATCATTGTGTTTTCTTTGAATTTTTTGACTGCAGAGAGACATTTGATTCTGGGGATGGTAAGCTAATACCAACATATATGTTTTAAAGTTTTCTTTACTTCAAAACTTGAGTCTAAGAATATGTTGCTTTAAAAAAGAGGTTCTGTTTTTGTGTTCACAGAAGATGAGAACTGGTGGATTTCTTCCAGACAAATGTGATTTGATGGACCAACACCCCCTAAAAGTTCACTGTGAACACCCCCAAAAATTACTTCTCCCAATAAACAGCAGGAAGCAGTTTGAGCTATGCCCAAATTTCCAAATATTGTTTATAAATGTTGTTTACATCGAAAGGGGGATATGCTATAAAGATTTGCATTGGTACGGATGGATCTTGGTTTATTGATACAAAATTTAATATAAATTTTTATTATATATATTCTGCTCTTGACTAAGGTATTGTGTTTGTGCAGCTCATTTAAAATATAATGTATAATTTAGGAATATAAGTTAATAGATAATCATCTGTAATAGTCAAGCTTGTAGTCATGTTAATTAGATTTTCTAGATATACAGAGATGTATTTCAGATGGATAGGTATTCTTCAAAACTTTCAAAGACTACAGAATATGGTATTTTAAATGTTTATGAACTTAGGACTTTTCATGATAAGAAACACATCTGCTCTTGGCAAAACTAAACTACTTCAAGAGGATGATAGGCACTGAAGAGGCTCCTTATGGCATTGGTTAACTATTTGGGTGGGAAACTGCTCTTGCCTGGACTGCTTGATGCTATGCTGTATGAACTGGACTTGCAGGACCCACAGGAAAAAAAAGGACTGCTAGAGTTGCCTAAAGAAGGTGAGACAGTCCTTTGGGGTTCCTGCTTCATAAAAGAGTCTGCTAGACACAGAAAAAAGTGACTGACAAATTGTCATTACAAGTCAGAACAGATCTTCCAATTTCCTGCTGCATGGGAAAATCTGTCGGATACAATGGGCTGAAGATTGGATGCCCCAACAATACAGAAGAACTTTGGGTGACTGTCCTGGCAGTAATATGTCTCTTTCAATTCTAGAATTTTAGAAGTTGCTTACAATGCACTTCTTGTTAACTTACATAATATTATATCCTTCTGAATTCTTTGATAGAGTTGAAAAATAGATAGGTATAATTATAGTTTTCCTTAGTTATGATAAAAGTTAAAGTAGATATAAATATTGTAACTGTAATTCTTGCCTGATACCTGTTTTGTTATATGTAATTTTACTATGTTAAAGTCAAAACCTTCCTTTTTATTTAAACAGAAAAAGGGAGGTGATGTGGGATTCTCCCTCTATGATGTGAATACCATTGGCTAATAAAGAATCTTTTTTGGTCAGTGGTTTAGCTAGGTAGGAAAACTAAGCTGAATGCTGGGAGAAAGAAGGCAGAGTCAGGGAGACACCATGGGGCTGCCATGGAGCCACCAGAGGAGAGAGGCACAAGCTGTTAGCTGGAACCTTGCCGGTAGGCCATAAGCCTCATGGTAAAATATAAAATAATAGAAATGGGTTATTTTAAGAGATAAGAGTGAGTTAGAAATATGCATAAGCTGATAAGTCAAGCAGTAATTTAATTAATACAGTTTCTGTGTGATTATTTCAGGTTGAAGCAGCTGGGAACATACAGGCGGCTTCCTACAATATATGTATGTATGCATGTAAGCAGAGTGGGGTAGGAAAGAGCCAGGAACATCAACAGATTATATTGCCTGCGACACATTCCACAGAGGGATATAACAAGTGGATTAAGGGTTAGCAGAAGAGATGTATAAAGTCAAGAACAGTTGCTTTGTGGTACAATTGGCCTTGTGAAAACATCCTATTGTGTTCTCACTTCAGAGAGCTGATTAATGCCTTGCAGAAAGCTGATATGTAGTTTTCTAATTATAAATCCAACACCAAACCCACATGAGTTCTGATGTCAGCATCTAATGAGAGTGGGCACCCCCATGCCTGCCCAAAGTCTCTCATATTCATAAAAGCTAATTGCAAGGTCCTTAATATGCTTTGAGTTTAGTGCCAAGCACTTTGTGATATACACTAATAAAATCTTCCCACTAACCCTATGACCTAGCACAATCAATACCTTTATTGATAAAAAAAAAAAAAACCAAGCTTGAAAGACTCATTGGGGCTGTGTAGGTCACAGAGCAGTGGGTGCCAGAGGGAAAGGCAGCTCAGGCCAAAGACTCTCTGCATCAGAGCCTTGAGGGTAAAGTTTGGTCACCTGTATCTCTACCAGGTTCGACTGAACCACTGAAACAGAGAAAAGAAATTAATATAATTACTGTGGTCACATTGTCACAAAGAGTAAATGAAGGGGCTCCGTGACCCTCAAGTCAATTCTGGAGATCCTACATAAGAGTTGGGTTTAAATAGAGTGCAAAGATGCATGCATCGCTAAACCATCTTTGTCTCTGCCCCCATGTCTCCTAAAGGTGGTCTGGAAAGTTGTCTGCACTGTGTGGAATCTCTTTCCAGGACAAAATTCCATTCTGGCTGCCTCCAGGTCCCCAGCATGAGACTGGGAAAATCCCAGTTCTTAGGGGATCATTATCTGAATGGTCTGAGAGACTAAGGGAGGACAGCATGGGGTCTCTCTTCACCACTTCTTCATCTTGTCAGGATGGTTCCCACACTGCAGCCAGAGCAGGGCACCACCCAGGCAATCTCTGTGACCTTTGACTCCATTCCTCTCCCATGACTCAGTTTCTTCCTCTTGCCAACCAGCAGAAAGCCAAGTGAGCACCCGATGACAGATAAACTGATACCAAGCATGCCAAGAAGAAAGGAATAAAATTTCCAATATTCGTTTGGAGAGAGGCCCAATGAAAGTGTTTTGCAAAAATACCATTTTTTCCATAATTTAGAGCAAAGTAAATATTAGCATATACATTGTCTTGGGAGCCTCAGGGGACAGATTACCACAAAAACCATTGTTTCCTAAATACAAAGTTTAACTTAACAGAATTTGGCTGAAACAACAAAGACACCAACAGAGACACTAACCTGTATAGACACATCTTAGAGATGAGTTAACCTGTAAATACACATCTTAGAGATGAGTTAACCCGTAAATACACATATTAGAGATGACCCAACCTATAAATACACATCTTTGAGATGATTTAAAACACAACACACCTAGAAGACCTGGTCAGACTGCCCAGTGACCTGGACAAGTGACCCTGGAGGTATGCCACAGAGCCCTCATCCTGCCTTGTGCAGGACATTAAGAACACAGATGCCACAGTGATCTCACAACAGAGGCTAGAAGCCACTCTTCCTTAAAATGACCCTTGTCACTGGAGCACCTCAGCTAACTAGAAGTAGATTGAACACACAGCATCTCTGCCTGCGTTGTGCCTGTCTCCTTTGTCCTGGCTCTATTATCTGCATGGCTCTCCACAGATGCAGCTTAGTAACCAGTGAAGGAAGCCTGTCTCATAGCCAATTGTATCGCACCCCTCTAAAGATTGAAAAAAACAGCTAGTCATTGTCCTGAGGTCCCAGGAAGGGCAGAGTGGCACAGTGTTGGGGGCAACCCTACATGGATACCCCTTGGGGGAGGGGGCACAAAGGTGCAGAGTCAACTACATAGACTCTAGGAGTCAGGTAAGGAGCAAAAGCCAATTAATTTATTGAGAGAATGGGCAGGCCTCTCACCCCCTCCCAAGATCCCGTTGGCTCAGGCGGCTGACTCTGCTGCATTGTTCTTCCCTCCTTGGCTTCTCCCTAGCGGCAGGCCTTAGGTTGGCTCAGGGAGGAAGTACTTTACACACATGCTAATGCAGGCTGGTTTGGGCAGGGCAAATGCTACTTAGGCTGGTCAACAGTGTCACAGGAAAGACCCTCACCACAAGGACAGCTACCACAAGAGTGGGCTCGTGCCCTGGAGTGGAAGTGCTCATCTCACGGGGACCAGTTAATACTCCACATTGTGAAACATTAAAGACATCTTTGACTCTTTGTAGAACCAGTGTTTAGACAGTGACCAACCAGCCCCACCTAGATCAGAGAGACTAAATCACACATTCCTCTTGTTCCCTGTCCCCTCCCCCACTTCTTTCTTTATTGAAACCTTAAATTCATTTCAATACCCCATAGACAAACTTAGGGTTTCTGGGTTCCTCTATTTTTCTCTTTCTCAACACCCCCAATTCTTTGCTTTTTTCTTTTAACCGACATATTGGGATGTAGGTCTGTCCCAGTATGTTGGAGATACCAGAGACAGGGAGTTTGCTCTGCAAGTCTGGTTGTAGTCTGGGTGGGTCACCTAAGGGGACAAAGGAACCAGTTCTGGAAGAAGCTTTGCAAAACCAAGTGAGATACCATTTGACTTTTTTACCAATAGCTATTTCAGATGCTCTTCATCCTCACAGAAGGCCCTCTGCACTCATGACTCTACTCTGCCTCTAGGACTGTCACTGCCCATTTGGGTCCATTTCCTTCTGCTTTACATGCTCTGTAGTTGTAGACTAGCTAATGTGAAAAATAAATCATTAGGATTCAGCTTCAGTGTGAGGTGTCATCAGAGACACAAGAGAGTCACGGAGAAGCAGGAGTTCTGTCCTCCACAGCTGGAAGTGACACCTGCTTGCCGAGTGCTCCCACTTCATCCTGGGTTTGAAAAACCACAGTCAGTCTGTAATGTGATTGAATCTACTTCTTAGAAATGGGAGGTAATCTCAATCCCCAGAATATTCACTAATTAAGGCTTTGTATTTATGTCCTGAGCCAATAGGATGAGGAACTGGGGAAGGAAGAAATGCTGGACACCAGGAAGAGTGTACCTCCCTGAAGAATTCAGCCAATGAGGAATCCAGGGTGATAAAGAAATATGATTAGGAATTTAAGAAAAATCACTTTGTACCAAATTATCAGAGGGGCCATTTTTTGCCTTTTCTCTTCTAGACCAGTGCCTGTGACTGCAGAATCATAAAATCAAAACTGCCTCACTTTCTCTGGTCTTTGTTACTACAGCGTGATGGTCTTCTTTCACCCAGCAAATGAAAATGGGTTTCTCTATAGCTCAGACAAACTGGAGGATGAATCTCGTGTTTCTTCATGGTTCTGGAGCAGTCATACAACTCACAGAAAACCACCCGAGCAGGACGACGTGAAGATTTTACCGCGATGTATCAGTGGGCATAGATTCAATACTCACCTCCAAGGGGGTTCCCAGTTCTTATGTCCCAGAACAAAGAACTGGAGAAAGGCAAGCAGTTAGCACAAGAGCAGGGGAGTTCACTACTTCCAAGGAAGAAGGGAATCCAAACCAGACAAAGTTAGGAGCATAAAGATCCCCTCTACAAAGAGAAAGGGAGTTGATATCACCTAACACAAGTTTGGTGATCATTTGTGTAGCTAGTGCAGGCTTCCTGGAACAAGCTTTATCTGTTAGATACAGTTCTACTTACAAATCCCTGTGTCATATGTATTATGAGCTTCTGAAGGCCCCACCCACGAGCCACAGGTAACCTCAATGCACTCTGGTGTATCTCTGGGCCCTCACCACATTTGCGTAGATGTCTGGATCTAGACTATTTCAGCTAGGATGGGATGGGGTGGTCCAGTCTTCTATTTTGTCAACTTGTTCTCTACGTATGATCTCTCTGCAGTCTTCCCACAGGGCTTTTCAGATCAGATCACAGTCTCTCTGCTATTCTTCTGCCTCATGTAAGTCAGTTTAGTGTCTGGTCCTCCCCCAGGGAGGTAGACTCAGCCCCAGGGGGGTAGACTCAGCCCCAGGGGGGTAGACTCAGCCCCAGGGCACCCTCATTCTCAGCAGGGTGTCACCAGTCTAAGCAAGATGCTGCTTCTGACACATATTGTCACAAGCTATAATGGTTACAGAACGTT
This sequence comes from Microtus pennsylvanicus, assembly GCF_037038515.1. NCBI lineage: Eukaryota > Metazoa > Chordata > Mammalia > Rodentia > Cricetidae > Microtus > Microtus pennsylvanicus. The sequence goes on from NC_134582.1 coordinate 76,906,162, forward strand.
ATTTGAAATAAGAGCAACGTAGCTTTAATATTTGCCAGTACGCACTCTGCGGCTGTATGGTTGCTTATTGGTGTTAAGTTTGTGCTAGAACAACCCAGAAGAAGTCAAGAGGGCTTCCAGGCTTCTCAACCCTTCTGAGTAGCCCAGAGAACCATATCAGGTAAAGGACAAAGGAGGCTGCTGGAGAAATGGTCATAAAACTGACCAAATTCTGTGGGGACCCTGAAAGCCCCTTTGATATTGAAGTCTACTTTTCCTATGACAGTCCTCCAAATATCAACTCACAGTCAGGAGCTGGGCTCGTCACACCCTCTGATCAGCCACGAAGGGAAGGCTCCTCAGAGCCACCAACAGAAGTTCCCAGCTCTCACGGTGGAGCAGATGGAGCTGGCTCCCACAGGCTGGCACTGGGATGAGGACCGAGCACAACAGTCTGCATCCTCATCACCCTGGGAAGAATTCCCAGTCTACATCATTTAGAAAGAAGTCAGGAAATGGCTCAGCTGACCCAGCCTGCAGCTTGTCTCAAATCTATGACATTTCAAAAACCACATTAATTTTATGTTTTGTTTGTCTTCTTAATGATATTGTTTATGCAGTTTAGATTGGGGGGAGGGTGAATGAGTGCCTGAGGTGTGGTATCACATCCCTGTAGCCGCTGTGATAAATGAAACCCTGTTAATCTTTATAGCTGTAGGGATATCTCTGCTCTTCTATACGCTGGCATGGTCCAGAAAGCGGTCTGGATTAGGATGGAGGGAGCTGAGATGGAATTAACAACCTTGAACCCACTGTTCCTATGGATACTGGAGATGGGCTTTCTCTGTGACTTTGGCAGAATTGCTTTTCATTCTGTACTGAAAGAAGAATGCTCAGTCCAGTGCTCCAGTGTGGGTCTCTGTCTCTATCTCCATCCATCACGAGATGAAGGTTCTATGATGACATGCAAGATGTTCGTCAGTATTGCTATAGGATAGGGTCATTTCAGGTTCCCTATCCTCAGCTGCCCAAGGAACTAACTGGGGACATCGCCTTGGGCTCCTGGGAGCCACTCTAGGTTCAAGTCTTTTGCCAACCCTAAGGTGGCTCCCTTAACTAAGAATTGTGCTTCCGTGCTCCCCTATCCAACCTTCCTTTATCCCAATCATCCTTTTTCCCCAAGTTCCTCCTATCCTCCCCTTCTCCCTTTTCTCTCCACATCTTCCCTTAACCCCATCCCACCCCACCCCCAAGATCCCAATTTTATCCCCGGCAATTTTGTCTACTTCCCATAGCCAAGAGGATAACTATATGTTTTTCCTTGGGTTCATCTTCTTACTTAGCTTCTTTAGGTTCACCAATTGTAGACTCCGTGACCCTTATTTATGGCTAGAAACCAATTATGAGTGAGTACATCCCATGTTCATCTTTTTGGGTCTGGGTTACCTCACTCAGGATAGTGTTTTCTATTTCCCAAGGTCCCAATGGGGACAGAAGGAGGGACAGCATGAGCAGGGAAGTCAGGACCACGAGGGGTGCACCCACCCACTGAGACAGTGGGGCTGATTTATTGGGAGCTCACCAAGGCCAGCTGGACTGTGACTGAAAAAGCATGGGATAAAACCGGACTCTCTGAACATGGCAAACAATGAGGGCTGATGAGAAGCCAAGGACAATGGCACGGGGTTTTGATCCTACTTAATGTTCTGGCTTTGTGGGAGCCTAGCCAGTTTGGATGTTCACCTTCCTAGATATGGACGGAGGGGGGAGGACCTTGGACTTTCCACAGGGCAGGGAACCCTGATTGCTCTTTGGACTGGAGAGGGAGGGAGAGAGGAGTGGGGGGAGGGGGAGAAGGGTGGGAGGAGGGGGAGGGAAATGGGAGGCTGGGAGGAGGAGGAAACTTTTTTTTCTTTTTTTTCAATAAAATAAAATAAAAAAAAAGAAGAATGTCATGTGCACCTCAGAATGGAAAGGGCCAGCCAGGCAAACAAGAGACCCTAGCTCACCTCGGCACGACTCACACTCCCTAGGACCCGTTTCTACACCTGTAACTGAGAGTGGGTATTTCTGTGAAGGAGCAGAGGGAGGCTGGAATACAGGGCCCTCCTCACTCACGCATCCACCATCCCCACCACTTTTTATCTCAACCCTGTGTATTTGTAGAAAACACCAAGGTCACAGAGTTCTTCTTAGAGGGTTAGAATATGGAGGTAAAATCCACCGTCTGGACACATATTGCTGCGGTTTAGGAGGATGTTGTCTAGGAGGGTTGTCTTGAGTCTTGAGCCAAGCTAGACTACTTAGTGAGACCCTGTCTCAAACCTAAAGAAGGAAGGGGGGGAGATGGCCTTGTGGAGCCATTTGGGACAGCAGCGGCTCTCCATTCGCCATGCCTGAAGAGCAGGCCTGAGATGCCTGCTTCCACAATCACTGGTCTCTCTATGCCTGTGACTACACAAGGCTTCGTACGATCTATTGATTTTCTCTTTAGCTTCTGAAGTGGAACAAATTATATACTAAGAAAACCCAAATTTTGGCTCCTAGATCTTAGATTTTCAGACCCCTAGAACTATAAGCCAAAAAGTTTCTTTCGATTATCAGTGATCCAGCCTCAGGTATCTTGTTACAGCAGCACAATAGGCATCTAAGTCTTCCCCTTATTATTTGTTATTACTTCTTCACATGTGCCAGCCATGAAAACAGAACCACTGGATTAGGAAATAAATCCTTCAATAGATTAATTAGGACTCTGAGAATTGTTGACATGGCAAAGAGACAACCTCGAGATGGGCACAGAATGATCAAAGAAAGAGTCGCTGGCTTCATCTGCCTGATGCAATGGTGAGAATGGCCAAGTATGAGTTTGCAGAACAGCCCTTCTCAAGCAGCACAACGTTATACTGGAAGTTACATCTTCACTGTTGAACATATTCTTCTATATTATCCACCACCAAAGCCTGAACCATCTATGAACAGGTTGAAATTAGAGAAACAATTAGCTTTATATTCTTTCATGACCTGTGTCCATCACCTACATGTAGTTCTTCCCAATATTTACCCCTTTGTTCTCCTTTTTATATGATATATTGTACCCGCACAAACATTTGTTTATATAGATATATGTGGCTAGGCTCTGCATGAGGGTTCTATTATTCAACTCTTAAAAAGACACAAAACAAAAGCACAAAATTCACAGGAAAAATGGATAAACTTAGTGTGTTTAACATTAAGAGAGATCACACAGCCTCAAGAAGAAACATCCACATGTTCGCCTCACAGGTCTTAAACCATTGACCATCTGATTGTTCCCTCTATCCTAAACTCCCGGTGGGAAGACATTTCAACTGACTAAGCTTAAAGTAAATGCTGACTCATGGATCCATCACCAAAGGCTGGCCAAAGGAGAGAATAAGCACAGATGCAGGCACTAAGATCTGAATGGAGGGCTTTAGAAGGGCAAATGTCCCTTGCGGAGAGTCCTTATATGCTCTGTCCTATTCCACAAGCAGTTTCATGTAAGAATATTTCATAGGTGCTAACGTACTGGGTAGACAGAAGGCTGCATGGGATCCTTTGCTGTAGGAACTGTTTTGAGCTGTGTACAAATTCCGAAGAAGCCTGCCTGACTTTGAACAATACTACTGCACAGGGACTGTGGAGCCAGCCTGCGCATTCCAAGGGTACCCCATCCCTCCTTGGTGGGAGCTGGTGGGAGTTGGTGGGAGCTGCAGACCCAGACCCTGAATTTCCTGCAAACAACTTGTTTTCCTCTGCTCTGAGCAGGCTGCAGCTGCTCTGAGCAATAGACCCTGATTGGCAGGAGAGTGGGTTCTGGTGGGTCTGCAGCTGAAAGAGCCCGTGAGCGGGGACATGGCTAGCAGTTAAGGATTCCTATATAAGCTTCCCCTGAGCTCAATAAAGTGGCATTCTTATATCAAGGATGACCCATGTGTCCACCTCTCTGTCACTCTCTGTGTCTGTCTTTGTGTGTTCGAAGCTTGTGGACCTCCTGTGGCGGCACAGGACCAGCGGGTTTCTACAATTGGAGTTCCCAGATCGCCTGAGGGAGAAGGTGGTTTTAACTCCAAAGGGAAGCCCTGCTGGGGTCAGGAACTAAGGGAATCCTGAGAGATATAGAAAAGGGGCATTCTTGTTTCAAGGATGTCCCTGTGGCCCCACCTGTCCGTCTGTCTCTGTTTATATGTTTTTAAATTTTTAGCAAAGTTCCTGTAGTGCATAGCAAGCAGAAGTGCGGGACCGAACTGGTGAGTTTTAAACCTCCTCAGCTCTGTAAACATGACAGTGCCTTAATTCATAAAGCCCAATGAAACGGTAGCATCTGTCTCATAAAATTGCTAGGCGGCTTAAGTGGAGCTCAAATGCTGAGAACTGTCCAGGTTGCTTCCTCTGTTGCTGTGATACAACACTGACCTAGAGCAACTGGGGAAGGAAGATCTTCCTTCTGCTTATAGATCACAGTCCATCATTAAGGGAAGCCAGGGAAGAAGCTGGAAGCCTGAACCTAAAGTCAGGAACTGAAGTCAGAAGCCATGGAATAATGTAGTTTACTGGCTCGCTCCCAGGTTCGTGTTCAGCTAGTTTTCTTATATAGCCCAGGCCCCCCTGCACAGGACTGGTACTGTCCACAGGAAACCGGGCCCTCTACTTCAATTAGCTACCAAGAAAATGCCCCATGGACATGCTCACAGGCCAACATGATGGAAGCAACTCCTTAATTATGGTTCTTCTTCCCAGGTGGGTTACACTGACAAGCAAGATCATCCATCACAAGGACTGTGTTGACACAGGAATGATGTCATTGAAGCTTGGCCTGGTAATGACAAGGATATTAAATTGGCAAGAAATTTGTACCCTCCAGACCCCAGACTGCACAGAGCTGTTCACAAACAGCCCCAACAGTTCTGCTTGCTCTGTGTTTGGTCTTCAACAAGAAGTCGTGGTTTGCAGGAAGATGTATTTTATCCCATTCTTCTAAACATGAGCCCTAGCCAATATATTACAAAAGGAAATGTGCTCGGGTACCAAGGAAACCCTATGGCTAGCTGTGTGCGTAGAGTGATGTGTGGAGGGCTAGCTGTGCACTGAGAGTGATGTGTGGAAGACGTGACGATGATTCAGAGTGAAGCCTGGCTTGACAGATGCCATGGAGAAACTGACTTGCTGTCAAGCTTGACATGAGGTTATATGTAAAGCTCTGAGTTACTCCTGATACCTTGTCAGTTCAATTCTCCTAAATGCCATGGCTCCCTCCCTCCCTCTCCCCACCCCCGAGTGTGTATGTGCCTGTCTGTCTGTCTGTACAATAATGTAAGATTTTTATTTATTGGGTAACTACGAAGGCCCAGGAACAAAACAGACATTTAGCTACTTACTAAGATGTCAGAAGGAAAAATTTACTCAGTGCCTTGATGTGAGAGACGTGCAAGACACATTTCTTTCCCTCCAAATGCTCACCCTGACAGAATGATTCAGAAGGGAAAAACAAACTAAATGGCATGTAGGCACTGAGAATTTACAAACGTACAGCATGTGGGGGCCCAGAAGGAAGAACGAGGGCACATTCAAGTGTCCGTATGTCTGCCCATGTGTTACTGTCTCACAAAGACCTTTGACCAAACTAAAGTATTCCACCTCTGATGTGGGAAGTCTTTTTGTCTATATGTTTTTGTTTTGGGGTTTTTTAAAATTGGTTAATAAAGAAGCTGCTTTCAGAATGACCCCAGCTAAGATCCTAAGCAATAGAGGAGAGGGTACCTGAACTGGCCTTGCCCTGCAGTCAGATTGATGAATATCTTAAAAATCACCATAGATCCTTCACCCAACAACAGATGGAAACTGTAGAGGCAGAGTATCAGGGCACTGGACTGAGCTCCTAAGGTTCAACTGAAGAATGGATGGAATGAGAATATTAGCAAAGAGGTCAAGACCATAAAGGGTTCATCCACTGAAACAGCTTACCTGAGCTAATGGGAGCTCACCAGCTCCAGCTGGACTGGGAAGGAACAAGCATAGGAGCTAACTAGTCCCTCTGAATGTGGTTGACAGTTGTATGGCTGGGGCAGACTGAGGGGCCACTGGCAGTGTCACTGGGATTTATCGCTACCGCATGTACTGGATTTGGGGATCCTATTCTCTTGGATATATACCATGCTCAGCCTAGATGTAGTAGGCAGGGCCTTGAACCTTCCACAAAGCAAAGTGCCTTGCCCTCACTTAGGATTAGATGAGGGTGGGGTGGGAGCTTATGTGGAGGGTAAGGGAGGAGGGGAGGGAATGGGTTTGGATTGGTATTTTTTTCTAAAACATCTAATAAATTAAGTTAAAAAAAAAGCTGCTTTCAGCCAATGGCTTAGCCAAGTAAAGCCAGGCTGAAAGAGATATAGAGAAAGAGTAGGTGGAGTCAGGAGAAGTCATGTAACCACCACCAGGAACAGATGCCCCAGAACCTTGCTGGGAAGCCACAACCATGTGGTGATACACAAATGAGTAGAAATGGGTTAATTCAAGATGTAAGAGTTAATTAGAAACATGCATAAGCTAATAAGCCAAGCAGTTATTTAATAGAGTTT